>NW_028185361.1:2220685-2283653 GCF_003343005.1 Rhea americana | reverse complement strand
AAAAAAAAAAAAAAGAAAAGAAAAGAAAGAAAAGAAAAAGAAAAGAACGGAAAAGTGACTTTCTTTTTACTTTCTTACTATTAACCTCACTACTAATTGCAGCTTCAGGTAGGTTACAACAGAAGAGTCTTATTAGAAGGGTTTGAAAAAGCGCAGAAAAGTTATGAGAGGACACATCCCTCAGCTAGCTAACAATTCCACCTGTGAAATGTTAAGCTTCTTTTTTGTCTTCTGTGAGCGCATATTCTTTGGCTTACTCTTTTTTGATCCTCTGCTCTCTAGAGTCTACACCTAGGCATCACAGTTTTCTTAATGAGATCTCTAGTGACTCCAAAGTTAATGTTTCTCCAGTGACATGCTTACCAACATAAGGGATGTCATTTAGAGCCCTTTTTTCTTTATCATCTCATGTACATCGTATTATTCAAGTCCAGGTTGAAGGCTGTTTACTTACTCAGTAGCAGACCAGAGTTGTTTGAATGCTTTCCCTGTAACTGGTACCAGCATATAGACAAGAATGACATGTTTTGTTACTATGTGCTTGTATAAAGTAACATTGTAAGTTCGTGCACTTAGATGGGGTTTACTAGCTATCAAACATAAGCAGAAGAGATGACCTTTTTCTCTTGAGGTACTATAGAAAGGAAGAGCTGCTCAGGTGCGTTCATCAGAAGCAAGCACATTCCTCAACTTGGTTGCAAATTGGAACAGCTTTATCTCAAGGCAGTCAACGTATTTCAGTTTAGCAGTCCTAGCTTTTTACTTTTTTCCTTAGGCCAAGCATATGGGTTATATTGTAGCCCACACACCATCATATTTGCTGATCCAGTGTTGTACCCTGAGCAGGTCAGGACTGACTCCCTTGCCAAGGAGTCATGTTTTTGAAGACTCAAATATATGTGGAATGTTTATACTGAGGATTTAGTCCACTTTGTTGGGTGGAAAGAATGTTTACATAATTGGTTAAGAATTATTTCTAGTTTAGTACCTGTATTGTTATTAACAAGTTGTTTATTATCTGGACAGGAGATGGCTCCACCTTACTGTGATCAAGAGGCATCAGTATTTCTAACATTAGGTGGAAGTGGTCAGCACATCTGCCAAAGAAGGCTCAGACCTGACATCCTGATTTAGGTTAAGAATTATAGAGATATGCTTTTATGCAGGAAAAAAAATTAATATGAATATAGAAGCAGAGAAATAGGGTGGATGGATTATGATCCTGATGTGAGGTGGATGTGTATTTTTTTTTTTTCAGTGTATATTTTATTTTGGCCAAATGTTTCCTGGCAGGATTGGGCCTCAGTCATGGGGAAGGGCAAGTATCCTGGCAACTTTTTCGTAGGGTAAGACTGAATCTTGCTGAACTGCTAAATACAAGCAGGGAAGAGAAAAATCACTTCTATTACTGTGTTTAAGCTTGGAAGTTTTTGTAAATATACTTTTTCTGTTTTTTTTCTATTTTCTTTTTAATTTATCTGATGATGAAAAGGATTTTGATGTAGTTGCAAGTACCAGAGCGTTGCATTTTCTTGGATGTGATGTTTCACAAATGCAGGATACTGAATTACACTTTCAGTATTCAATGTCCTTCCAATTCAATTCCCATTTGCAGTATATGAAGAAGGGGTGAGGGGACTGAGAAAGGTGGAAGCCACACAATCTGGTTTGGAAAATGGTACTACAAAATATTAGCATACAGAAAATGTATCCKGGAAACCACATTAGCATTAGCATGCAACTGGACAGTGGAAAAAGTGACTGAATCTTAAGAGTTTAAAGTAAACATAGCATGGTTGTCCACAAGTTCTGGGGCTGTGGTGACATTTTCGTAGCAACTTTATTCACTAAAGTATTGTATGATGTTTCTCAGAAGTCGTTTTTTTCTGTGCTTTAATGGAAACAGAGATCTTCATTATTTAAATTACAGCTGAAATTGATTCAGCTTGAATATCAAAGGAAACAGATTCTGTGAGTGTGTCTGGTACCTTACTTCAGGTGTCTGTCGTCAGACACCCTGCTTGTGCATATGGAAGTCATAGAGAAACGTTTCGGCTACTGAATGTTGTTGGGATAACCAATGTTACACATGTTAGATAACCAAACACTTCATAGCCATGGGAGAAACATACTTTTTGGATCTGTCTTTGAGATGTTTCTCTCTGACTTGGACCCAACAAGAAGTATTCCAAGTTAGAGAGGAAAGTATTCCCATGTGATGCCCAGCTGGGAGATTGTGGCCATGATATCTAGGACTCGCAACCTGTCTCTGTAACTTGTTTTCCCATGGCTTCTTCTTTCTAGGCAGATGTTGTGTAAAGCTATTGGACACGTAACATGGTTCTGTAACAAGATAAAATGATGCTCGTCTTTGGTCAGATTCAGAGAGGTTTGCTTGGCTAAAGTAATTCTGCTACTAAAGACTTTGTTTCTCAGAGAGAAGTCCAGAACTCTTCTCCCTGTCCCCGCACTCTTTGTGGAGTTACTAACATGTATTACAGACTAGAATCAACCCTGACTTTTCTTTTGTGTCGCAGGATAGATAATGGATCATTCTTGTTGGTACAGCATGCAGCTTCTTACCATGAAGGGAAGTCCCTAAAAGTGTCAGTATAGCGTCTGTGACACATGATGAATAAAATGAATCACAGGATTGGTAAGGTTGGAAGAGACCTCTGGAGATCATCTAGTCCAACCCGCCTGCTCAAGCAAGGTCACCTACAGCATGGTAGACAGGGTTGCATCCAGGCTGGCCTTGAGTATCTCCAGAGAAGGAGACTTCACAACCTCTTTGAGCAATCTGGTCCCCTGCTCTGTCACTCTCACAGTGAAGAAATTCCCCCTCACGGTCAGGCAGAAATTCCTGCAGTTCAGTTTTTGCCCATTGCTTCTTGTCCTTTTGCATGGGGCAGCTGAAGAGAGTTTGTCCCCATCCCCTTGACACCCTCCCTTCAGGTACTTGTACACATTGATAAGATCCCCCCTCAKTCTTCTCTTCTCCAGGCTGAAGAGGCCCAACTCTCTCAGCCGTTCCTCACAGGGCAGATGCTCCAGCCCTCTGATCATCTCTGTAGCCCTGCGCTGCACTCCTTGCAGTGGTTCCATGTCTCTCTTGTACTGGGGAGCCTAGAACTGGACACAGTGCTCGAGGTGAGGCCTCTCCAGGGCTGAGTAGAGGGGCAGGATCACCTCCCTCGACCTGCTGGCAACACTCTTCCTAAAGCACCATATCCCTCTTAAAGCTTCCCTCTTCCCCTCCAGGAATTTTCTATTTGCTGCTATCAGACTTTATTTGAATTTGCTAGATGTATGGCTGTCCATAATCTACAGCAATCAAATTGTAGAACCCAGAAAAAAAGAAAATTCATTACTCTGCCAGATACAAACAGCATCTATATTACTTTCCCAGTTCGCATACATAATTTTTATGGAAGCTTTTTTAAACATCTGAATCCCTTCTGAGTAAGACAGCCGTTCATACTGGTAAGCTAATGCTTAGGTTTACATGACTAATCTTCTGAGACATTTGAGGAAAGTGTAGTTCACTTGTCATCTTTGGCTTCTAGCAGTATAGAAAACTAGCGGTAGTTTCCATCACATCCCTAACAGTGACCTATTTTGAATAAAACTATGTCTTCATTCTCTCCCTAATTCTTTGCTTCCAGAAACTGTTGAACTTAGACAAAAAGTTTAAAGCAAAAGCATACAAACTACTGGTATGAGGCAAGGCTTTAAAGAATCAAGCTGTAGAGTTAGATGAAGGTTAGAAGCAAGAAAAGAGGTTGGGACCCTAACCTTGCTACGAAATCTTGGTGTTGAACAAGTCACTTACCTTGCCTGTTATTTAGGGAGACTGTAGGATGATATTTATCAGGCCCACAGATATTTTGACTACTAGTGATAATTTATTTTTCCATGTGTGCATTCTATGTGTCTTGAACCTATTTGAACTGAACCTGTTTGAATGCTTTCTTTGGATACCTGTCTGGTCTATCTAGTTGTTCTTTGGTAAGAGCCTGGGCTTTATACCTCTTTGGCTGTACTGTAGACATGGCATCTTTTCTTCCTGCTTGTAACTGGGAGCTTGTTTTTCACATTCTAGAGATCATCAGGAATCTCAGCTGAAGCACTCATTTTCCCAGTTCTTTCCTTTTATAGGTGTGATAGTTCTACTGCTGAACTATTCAGTCACTTGTGATAACTCAAACAAATGAACCTTCTGCAAATACRTGTATATTAGAATGAAATTGTCCTACTTCAGACAGCAAGAGTGATGTGTTGACACTTCCTACAGGTATCTGCTTTTTTTTCCTACATCCTTTTTCTCATTGTTCCAGGATTTTTTTTTAGGACTGAAACTCGGGGGCAGGTTTAGCTCAGTTGGTTAGACCATGGTACTGCCAATGCTAAGGTTGCAGGTTCAATCTCCATATGGGCTATGCTGAGGGTTGGACTAGATGATCTCCAGAGGTCCCTTCCAACCTTACCATTCTAGGATTCTATATTTCTGGGTGTTTGGGTGTCCTTTGAACCAGTTAGCACTTGCCCGTGCAGTTAGTGTACATCAGTATTGGCAGTTGGGAAGGGTTGTGTTTGCTTGAAGGGAATAATTCCCTTTGAAATGTATTCTATTTTTAAAGTTTTATTTGTTTTCAATTTTGGAGAACGTGATTGCCCCACTTTTTTTGTTCTTGCAGATACAAAGAAGCAGTTTTTTTTTTCCTTTTTTTTTTTTTTTTCCCAAGAGTAATGAAATTGATTTTTTTTTGGGGGGGGGGGGGGGGGAGGAGAGAATGGCACCTTATTTGAGAAGGCGCTTGAGAGGATAACCATTGTTATCCATTCTCTTGCATTAAGTAGAATTTTCCTTATGTTTACATATTCCCTTGTTTCAGCTAAGTGGAGATTGAGATAAAAGTGCAGAGCAGAGTTCTCATTTGGAGTGGTGCTCAGAAAATAAGATTTAGTAGTCAAATGCAATATATGTAATGAATTAGTTAGATGAACCTAAAAGCTTTATTTACAGAATCACTTTTTTTTAATACTTTTTCAATTTCCAAGATTCACTGTGAAAACAGACAGTGGTCTAATTTGAGCAAGCCAGCCAAAAACTTTTCCCGGTCTAAAAGTTGTGATAGKTATCTTCCTTACTCTTCCCTCCGTTCTTTTAATCAAACTTAAGTTGAATTATATTCAGATTTATACTTTAAACACTCTCAAAGAAACAAAATCCAAATAATTTATAGTTCTCTTACTACTTTTACCTGACTAGGAGTATTGCTTTGTAAAACCATCATGTTAATAGACGTTGATCTGTTGGAGAATACTAAAGAAGTTCTTCTAACTTGCTGTTGTAGGTAACTCAGTAGTTCTACACTAAGGGTAAAGGGGAGTGGGAGCTCTCTTAGTAGGTTATTTGGAAGAATCGAACTGTTAGAATCTTAATCAAGGTATTTTTGAGGATAGATCCTGGAAGCATGAAAATACAAGGAGAATACTTGTGCACTCCTCTTAAAAAAAAAAAAAAAACTGTTTGTTAAGTAGATAAAACTCCTGGAAACAGGTAAATTTTAAACCTCTCAACAGTTCTTTCCGTGGAGTAGGTTTGGTAAGTGCCCTAATATTGCTCAGTTTCTCTTAAAGTCACCCTTGTATGGATATCAGTTTCAAAATTACTTCCTTTGGTTCACCCCTTCCCCTTCAGCTCCCTCCAATTCTCTAATCTACAGAAACAAAAAAAGGTTGACATTTATTGCTAAGAACTCTTTTTATAATGTCTGTTAATGTTTCTTTCTCTTCACTTAATTATTCAGAATCAAGGTGCAGGCCCACATACTTGCTGCTTTGTTACACATTCCCAGAATCGATAGCTTTGAGCGTATTTATGTAAGCTTGCATGTTACATAAATGTAACTGACTTTTTTTATATTAATTTCTTTCTCTTGATCTTCTTGATTTAACTTGAAGTGAACAGTTTAGGATATATTTTTCATTTCAATTCAGTCATCAGACAAAGTGAAAGAATGTTTGTGGTTGAAAATTATTTCGTTAAAATTGTATATGAGGTTTCCATTATCTTTAGTTACTGCTCTTGGTAAAATTATTTGTCCAAGTGAAATTTTGTGTCCAGACATTTATATAGACATGCATGTCTGGTGATTTATTTTTGTGTTTAATGTAGCTTGGAATGATTTTTTTCAAATTTGAATCATTACAAACAAAAGGCGGGTTAAGTTCTTACTTAACTTTTTAATTTTTTTTTTTTTTTGGCCTGTCCACATTTTAGTGCAGACTGTCAGCATAGTTGGTGTGTGGTGGTTTTTTTTTTTGGGGGGGGGGGGGGTTATGTGTGTTTTGGGTTTTTTGTTTTTGTTTTTTCCTGAATGTTGAAAGAGTGAGACAGTCTAATTCAGACCGTTTTGTATTATGTAAATGATTCATGCATGTACAAATGTTCTGTTGCCTAATGAAATGAGAAAAGCAATAAAAATCAGTTAGGACGTCCTGCACATCTTGATATTTTCTAGATAAAACCACAAAAACGTAGCAGAATGGCTACAGGTCAGAGAATACGGCCATAAAATATTATCTTAGTGCTTTTAATCATTTCATTTGAATCATTTATTTGAATCAGAGGTTACAGATTTTCAATACAGTAAAACTATGACTTGTCTAGGGCTGCAGAGCAATCTATTCTTGTTACCTTACTTGTGAAAAAAAAAAAACTAAATCCTTTCACCAAACAGCATATTTTTATCAAATCCTGTGTCGTCTTTTTTGAGCTATCTCATTACTGAAATTATAGGTACTRTATTGGTATCTCAGTTGTATTTTGGAACATACAGGGTGGAGTTGTGTTGCATCTGGTGGCTGTTTTGATGATAAAGTAAATAATAAGTTAATGTGCAGAATATCTTACTTAGCCTCTTTGCTTTCTTACTCCAGGCATTGTTTCTTAATTTTAAAAATGTAGTAATAACATAATGCTGCATGTATTTCTTTAGCTAAATATAAAATAATAATACTCTAGGTCTGTAAACACTGTAAAATTTATAAACTATATGTATATTTCTTGGTATGAATTCTCATGATCTTGAAGTACAAGCAGTTCAGATGCCAAAGCAGGTTTCAGTATGGAGTCCTAACAAACTGAATAGAATAACCAGCACAATCTTTTTCATATATACCATCTTTTTCTGGACCTAAGTTTCTTCAAAATGTATTTTCAGGCAGCTACCATGAGAATAAAGAAGCTGGAAGAAAACATTGAAGCAGAGAGAGCAGCGCATTTGGAATCCAAATTCAATTCAGAAATCATTCAGGTAAACGATTGCAAAATATTTTGTGGAAGTTTACAGTGAAGTAGCTGTTGAAGTTCTAAAGATGCAATTTTCCAAAAATATGAAGACTGTTTAGTTCAGGTGAAGACACTAAATTGTTTTTGTTTGTTTGTTTGTTTGTTGTGATGAAAGCCTTGAAGTTGTAATAACTAGTACTTAAGGGAATAGAATAATAGGAGAGAGAAACAAAGTCCAAAAAGCTGTTTTTTGGTGGATTTAAAAATTATTTGAATTAATATTAAAAATAAAATAAATTAATTTCCCAGCTGTCAGTTTGAGGAAGGAATTTCCTTCAGTATTTAAACACTGTGAGGAAAGGAAATTTCCACAGTAGCTAAACACTATAGAATTATTTAAATATCCTGCACTGTATTTTTGAAAGGGCACTTATTAGAACTATTTAGATACTTAGTATATACATCTGACTTTTCTGGGAATGGGAGCTTAATCAATGCTCCATGAAACTGCTGCTGCAAATATGATTATTCAGAGTAGATTTCAACTTTGAACAGAATTAACATATCAGCAGTTACCAGTAAAAATTGATTATATGAAAAAACATAGCAGATATGGTTGAGTAGTAATTCTTTGAATTATTGAACTATCACACAGAGTCTCAACAGGTAAGGTGAACATGGTTTATTTTAAAAAGCAAGCATAAAAAATCTGAATGACAATTGCTTAGTGATCATACATTAAGTATCAGGTCTTGCGCATTTGACTTACTGGAAACTAAATTAAAAAAGAAATTTTTGTATTCTTCTTTTATTTTCTGGGTAACCAAACTAATTGCTGCCATTCTTCAATTAGTAATTTTCTTGTTTGCATGATCTTCTCTATTTACAAGCATTTACGGTTTTTTAAGTGACCATTACACTAGTAGAAAGGAAAGCTTCTGTTATTTTCATTTCCTCCTTCTTTTACGACATACCAAGGAACTGGGTGAGCAACATTCTTAAAAGTTAAAGACCTGTCTTCTATGGATGAATGACTGATAAGTTTTTCTTCCTTGTTTGATACACATGGATTTTTCAAGCTTGCCTTTTGCTAAGGAGAAGTATAGTCTTTACTGTGAATTGCACACTTTCGTGAGTCCTCTTAAAATACAGAATTCCCTTGGTAAATCATTCCCCTGACTAATAATTAAAACAAATGAACAAATCCAGAGACTATCAAAGGAGAATAAGAGGCGCTTTTGGTCAGTATTATTTCATCATTTGTCTCCATTCTGTACTGACTGTGCTCATACACTTTGCATGTGTTCAGCACTCTCTCTACACATAATTATATTCTAGGACAATAAAATTATCTTTGAAATAGAACAGAACATTGGATAACATTGAAGATCATGATATTTTTTCTAACTTACTTTAATTACTTTCTTATCACTTGGTAGTTAAGAATTCGAGACCTTGAAGGAGCTTTGCAGGTGGAGAAAGCCAGCCAAGCAGAAGCTCTTTCGAATTTGGAAATGATCAAGAAAGAGTTCAAAGAGGTAGAAAATGCATATGAGAGAGAAAAATGCAATGCCCAAGAGAACCTGGAAAAACTCAATATGTAAGTTATCTGTTAAATTTATTGTAAGATGGCAGTAGACAGCTTATGTTCTACTTACAGTTTAAAGTCTCCATGGCTTTCAGTTTCTAGAAAATAACACAACTGTGCACTTCGCCATCCCTAGCCAAAATCTTGCACTTCATCAGTGACAGGTCCCTACCGGTAGGCATTTGGGTAGGTAAAGAAAATGGCTCATGTATTTTATTTTTTGCCAAAACAAAAATATTAAGAGGTCTAGCTGTCAGTGTCCTGTCTCCAGTAGTGTCTAGTGCCTGGGAGGGGAGTGGGAAGACATGTGGAATAGATAAAACWTTTTTTTTTTCTATATACACTTGCATTATTATGAAAACATTACTACTCACCTCAGCAAGCTAGATAGGCCTCTAAGATTGCTGTTTGGAAGTGATGGATTCTTTATGGTGAATAATCTTAGTTTTGAGATTCTGGATGAATATGGAAAGTTTCTTAACTGGTAGGGAGAAGCTGGGGAAAAGTTTGAAGTGTGTGAGTTTAGACAAAATTACTTGGGCTTCTGCCTTACTCGGCCCAACCTAATATGTCTATGATAGCAGAGAAGTTTGGAAGAATGACTTTGTTTTATTTCCCAGGCAGATGGGAGGATGCATAATACTAAGCAATAAATGAAGGAGTCTTCTACTCTGGCTGAACCAAGTAGGTTCTGTGGAAAGAAAATTTCAAGGAGAAGAATAGTATTGGAAGATGGAGAACTAAGTTGTAGGTGAAGTGAAGGACAGTAATAGATAAAGTCTAGGAGAAGAACAGCTTAAAGATTTTAGAAAGGAGGTGGTGCAGAGTTGGGGATTGAGAAGAGATTTAACCTAAGAGAATGGCTTGGAAAAAGGAGTGGTATCTCCTTCAGTCTAGGATTAGGTGGATTTATTTGCACATAAACATTTGTGTTGACTTCCTCATGCAGGTACTAACATAAAGCAGTGGGAATCAATTTTCCTGCAAGTTAGGTGAGTTTGTGTGCCTTTCTGAGAGTGCTGAATTTAGCTTCTCTCTATCTGTCGTGGTAGAGATACTCTTAGTAACGTATTTGAAGCATCATAGCCTATGTTATAAACCTATTGGAGCTTTTCATGAAAATAGTACCAAAGGAGCTCTGAATGTAAGATTGTGCATTTAGGCAAACCAGAGTCACATAAAAATCTTTTTCTCTAAAGAAAATAAAATGTGTTTTAAAAAAATGTAGAAATGCAGGAAATATAGCAGATGACTATCATGATATGAATATTCACAATGATAAGTCTTCACACCTGAGAAGCTGGCTGAGTATATTTTGAGACTATCTGTGATCCTAAAAGAATAGTAGTTAATTAATTGGTATTCTTATCCTTTCTAGTTGTTCTTGTTTTGAGCTTGAATTCTTTATACATCATTAAAATGATGTTTTTACATCATTAAAATAATACCAAGTTTTTTGTCTTTGCTTGAAATGGAGAAGACGTGTATCAATGATTTGACATTTTATTTGTTTCAATAAAAAATAGCAACACCTTTGTGTTTGAAACAACCTTATCTGGAGAAATGATAGTTGGGTCAGTAGTTCTTCTTAACAAGCAGCTTTACATTTATTTTTCTCCTGTATGTAACTTATTCTTAACTAGAATATGGTCCTTCCCCCCTCCTCCCACCCAGGTAGTTTTCTAATTTCAGGTGATCCAAAAAAATGATTCTACAGATAAAATCTTTCTCTTCCCTTCACACCTAAGAGTTTTCTTGAACTAATGTTCTTCCAGTGCTTGTTTCTGGACTGTTTTTTCAGTTGTAATGAGGTCTATTATTCTGAGATTCAGCTTTATATTTGAGGCTCCACCAGCCAAATTCAACATAGTCAAAGAGAACACAGGAGTTTTTGTTTTTACTTGGCTAATGTCTATTGAATTGAATTCTAGCACTTTCTAATCTTTCTTGTCAACATTGCAACCATAGCATGGCTTTTGGTGATCAGTTAGGGAGCTGTTAGCTTCCAAGAATCTGCACCATTTACTCTTTTTTTTCTGGAAGTTTCTGACATTGTTCTTCAGTTGTTTTTGCTGAAGTTCAAGAACTGGCCCTTGAATCTCATGTGCATTTCATGGCTGTCTTCTATCTGTTTTAATATCTCTTGCTCTTTGAAAGAAAACAAATGCATTTGCCCTGTTATTTTTTTTTTCTTTGAAGTACAGGGTAGTAAGATTCATGAACTGGAGATTGTGCAGACTTAAGAGTGCAGTCAGTCCATTCTGGGAATTACTAGGGTCATAGAAATTGTATTGATGACTTTTGAAAGGTTGTAACTTTTGAAGTGCAGAAATACACTTTTTTTTTTTTTTTAATCTCTATAGCTGTTTGGAAAATGAATGTGAATATAGACATGTGGTTCATATTCAGCTATGATTTAGTCGCATAGAAACAGTTAAAGTTACTGAAGATTGCCTGTTCTGATTTTATAATTTGATGTGGAATGGAGTCGTGAATTCTGTATAAGTTGATTAAAAAAAATCATATATTGCATATACAACAGAAGTGTAAAATACACATTATGTAAACATACTATGTCCTGAAAAGTGCTGTTAGAAGTGCTATGTTTTACATTAGGACAGTAACACAATTTGAGTCACATGATTTCTACTGCACTTGATATTTTAATGCTCTTCATTGTCTATTTTCAATTTTTTTTCTTTTTAATTTTCATCACAACTGTCTTCTCAAGTTGGCTTTTATCTCTGTTCAACTAGGACTTCCATTTACACTAAATAATCATTATTGTTGCAGCAAAAATTTGGAAACAACTTCAAAATTTCTATACTACTAGTTTCTCCACCCTATCCTACTTACGGGCTCTTGCTGTTAGCATGTACCGAAGTTCTTTGGTTTCTTGGAGCAGATGTCAGCAAATATATCTAGAAGATTAACCTGAAGAAGACGTTGTCTGATTCTCAGGAGTGAAAGATTTCCTCAAAAACCTGAATCTTGAGAAATTCTGTGCAGATCATCAAGTAGCTTTACTTACACATGTTTATTAAATCTACTTTATACTGTACTCCTCATTCCTTTCTTATTTTCATGTTTTTAAAAGGTGTTTTATCTTAAATGTCTGTGCTTAGTAAGTTCTTCCATTTAGACTCTTCTTGCTTTCGCAGAGAAGTTATAAAATGTGTCTGTCTCAGAGCATCTCATTTTACATTTCAACAATTATTTTAGAAGAGAAGTGAATGTTTGGTTTCAAAAGTAGACTCTCATTTCCTATTCCCCTAAACTGCATGTGCACTTATAAGAAATAAAAGTTGTCAGAGCATTCCATTTCTGTTAATTGTATTATTTTCTCAGCTGATCAAAGAGCTTTTATCTCAAGAAGTGATCTTGTATAGCCAGTAGAGCAGTGGCTATGCAAGAAATAATACTGTCCAATTGTTGCCAGGTGGAGTGCAAGTATCATTTTACATGTTACTTGCTTCCTTATTGACTATAAATAGTCCTTCAACCATTATATATTTCTTCTAGATACTTCTAAAACACAAATTATATTTTCTAAGTAACTCAGTGTCAGAGTGTTAAGACTTGAATTTTTGTTATTAGTATGATATATTTTGAGAATCAAGCAATAATAAAGATAAAAGCTAAAACTATTAGAATTAGAAGCATTTTTGATGGTGGCTTAAGCCTTGATTTAGGAACTTTGAAAACCATTAAAACTTTACAAGTTTTACCACAAGATCTGTTTTTATTCTTCTAATACCAAATTTGAAATTAGTAATGCTAGTTAAAAATTTTTAAAATCTACATTAAAGCATTCAAATCAATTTATAAATATTAAATTATTTTGAACTGTGTGACATTCAATAAAATTTGGTTCTACGTGAGAATCTTCATCTAGATGTACAAAACTGCTTTTGAGAAACAAAAGTTTTTTGTGTTTTTAATAATTATGGATTGAAACATTATGGACATCTTAGAAAAATGAGGAGAACTGCAAACAAACAAAAATTCAAACATCAAAAAAGGTGTATGTTTATGGAATGTAAAGTAATTCCAGATAAAGAATTTATAAAATATCTGACTATATTTTTATTGTGGCTAAGTATGTTAATTTAACACTAGGAAATATAGTTCCTACAGTTATGCTCTGCAGTTGTATTAGAGATTTTGATGTTAGTGCTTAAAGAGAAGTAATTACTCATCTTGTTAAAATGCAACAAGACCTTTAAACAGCTGTTCCTCTACATTGTATAATTCTATCCAACGCTTCTTCCCCTGGAAAGTAGATTCACCCTATCTTTATTTTAGATTTGGTACAACAGAGAATTCACATCTACTTAAAACACCCGTTCATTGGTTTTGTGTGTTAAATTGGATACCAGAATAATCTTTGTCTAATATTCAAACAGTGTTTTTCACTACTTCAAGTAATCTATTGATTCGGGCAATTACTTGTAGCAGCTTGCTTTTTGCCAACTGAATATTTTGAAAATTCTGTGCTCTCAGAGAAGGTAAATCTTCTGATTTAACTTAACAAAAACAGTTGGTCGTCTTAACAGAACTTAAAGAAACAGAAAGAGCCTATCCAAAGAACTTTGTCTATCCAAATCCTGAATTTCCAGAGCTCCATAAAGATAGGTAATGAAGGTCAGACTTCATCTCAGATGGGCCATCAGTATGCTCAGTTCCCTTGAGATGCTTTTATGTGGTAGGGCATGCACTGCCCATTTTGTTTCTTATGTCCTTTTTATGCTTTGAAATATACAAGTACCAGTAATAGCTTTCCCAAGACCCCTTCAGAGAGAAAACCAAGAACCTTTGATCCACTTGTGTTTTAAGGCTGTGGTCCCAGGTTCCGGATGGTGTCTTTTTCTTTCAAGCCAAGGTTTGGCAGTAAAGCATATTTTTCTTCTCCTGTAGGAGTCCTAAAAGTTTGTCTTTATGTTCTGCCTTGGAAACTTCCATTTGTTGGGTTAGAACACTTCTTTATCATATTAACTAGACTTGATGTAGCATAAGCGATGGCAAAGGCAGAAACTTTATAAAGCTGTAAGAATTTATTTTCTCAGAAAAAAAAATAGCTGGCACCAAACAAACTGACTTTTCTGGGTTGCGTAATTTATTAATTAGCTCCAAATTCAGTAGCACTATGTAAATTGGAAGCAACTGGGAATTTGGCTCTCTATATGAATTTACTTTACTTGAAGAGAGAGAGGATGCTATAAAATAAATTGGAACTCCATTCACTGTATTTCTTAGAGCTGTGAGCAACTTTTGAGGCCACAGACAAGTTTATTTTGGGGAACAGACAAATTATTTCTTTAAGAATAAGAAGTAAATGTACTACAGCCGAAATAAACTATTTTAGAGAGGTTGAAGAAGCAGCACATAGATGTTGGAAGAAGCAGCATGTAGGTATGTATTTTGAAAACTGATGAAGTACTACTTAAACTAAAAGGTATATTGAACTATAAGAAATAAGCCAAAGATCAAATGTTGTAATCTTGATTAAAAAGTGTAAMAGTTAGAACTTCAAACACATTGGATTACTTTCAATTCTAGGGAGACAGCAGTTACAGAAGAGACAAGAGAAACCTCCTATTGTTAAGAATTAGAATGTCGTAGAGTAATTCAAGTCAGAAAGAGCTGTAGGAGGTCTGTAGTCCAATCTTTTGCTCTAGTCCAATCTTTTGACCAGGATTAGTCATGAGATCGGGTTCCTCAGGAGATGGCACAGCCTCTGTGGGATGCTGTTCCATTGCTTATCTGTTTTCATATTGAAAAAAAAAAAAGCCTTATCTCTAGTCTGAACCTCTCCGGTTTCAGTTTGTAACCACTAGCTTGTAACCACTTGTCCTTTCTCCATGAAGACTGTTGCTCCATCTTCTTGGTGCAGCTTCCTCTTGGGTATTGGAGGCTGTGTTAGGTCCCTCTGAAGCCGTCTCTTCACTAGGCTTGAATATGGCCTTTTTCTCAGCCTCTTCTCATATGGCCTGCACTCCAGCCCCCAACCATCTTTGTGACTCTCCCCTAGAATCACTCCAGTTTATCAAAATTTTTATCATATAAGGGTCTCAAAGCTGGCCACTATTCCAGAAGTGGTACAGTGAACAGAGGATGTTGATCACTTCCCTGGATCTACTGGCTATGCTGCCATTAATGCAGCCTAGGATGCTATTAGCCTTCTCTGCAGCTCACTTTTAGTTTGTTGTCCACCCTGATCTGAAGGTTCTTCTGAGAACCTCTCCAGCCATATTGTTGTAGAAGACTCTTCCTTCCTAAATGCAAGACTTCGTTTTCCTTGTTGCATTTCGTAGGGTGCACATTGGCCCATTCCTCCTGCCTTTCTAGGTCCTCTATGGCAGTGACCTTTCCTTAGAGTGTATAGTCTGTTCCCCCAGTTACCAGCACTGGTAACTAAAAAAGAGAACACCACTTCTTCACAGACCTTTCTTAGAAGGAATGTAGAACTCTTTTCGTTTAAGAAATACAGCTTCCAAARCCTTATGACATGCAAACATCACGGGTGTTGTTGATTATATTTAAAAGTATGTAGCACACTTGACAGAAGTATTTTTGATAAAAGTGTTCTAATGCTGACATTTTTCAGATTAGAGAGAGAGCATTTTTCCACGAATAAGCAACTGAATGAGGAGATTGAGGAAAACAAGAAGGTAATTACAGACCTCTCTGAGAGACTATGGGATAATGAGAAAAGTTCCAGAGAATTACAGAATGAACTTGCAATGGTAAGACAGAAGCTCTATGGCACTTATTCTTTAGTTTTTTTTAAACACAGTGTGATTGTAAAATAAGTTTGTTGCACTGAGCAATCAAAAACCACTGCCATTGTGTTACTCTGACTATAGTCATGTTATTTTACTTCCCTGTTTTAGTTTTGTTAAAAATGAATAAATAAGGAGCTGATTTGAAATAGTATACTGTATTTTTGCCTTAATAGTTATCTGCAGAAAACAATTATTTTCAAACAATGGCTATGAGTGAGAAAGTAATTAATCTTTATGTTCCCAAAGAAGGCAATGGATATAAACATGGATTTTGATTCCTTTCAGAGAATTTTTGTTTTTCCTTTTTGTACTCTGCCTTTTTCCTTCTCCAAGTTTTGTTAGCTACCACTGTAGATTTATTTTAATTTCACATAACATTTTGTGTTTAATTATAAATATTTGGCTATACAGATTGCTTAAAAATTGCGTTTTTGAAAGTGATAAAGCAGATGGGTTTTTTTGTTTTAGTTGGATGTATTCAATTTTACTAGATTATTTTTTGAAATCTTCTTCTTTTGCAATACAGTCAGTTGGGATTGTCTATCTCTTCTCACCCCTGGTTGGAATAAGAGTTTCCTTATACTGATGCAGATCAAAAGGGATGAAACAAAGACCTTACGCATTATCTAGAAAACCTTCAAAAACCTTCTATCCATTTGTTGTGTCGGATCAAGAATTTCAATGCTTCTGTACTTAGCCAATGTAAACTTTAGGCTTGCAAAATTTTTCCTCTTCCTGTTCTCCTTTTCCACTCTCCTCATGTGCTATCTCTTGTGATACGGATTTTCCTTTTTATTTTGTGTTGCTTAGTAAAGTGTGTGCTATATCTTGACATAAAAATTTCAGGAGAAAATTCTGATTTTGGCTAAGGGTTTTGATAATGGCAACATCATTAAATGGGGGATACTTAGTATGAGCASGATGTTGCTGAAGAGGACAAAAGCAGAATATATTGTCACAGTTAAGAAAACAGTCTTGTTTATACAGGACTGGTAGTTTTAAGTGTTACATTGGAATGATTTTGAACCACAAGACCATCTTGAACAGGTGAAAAAAAAATACTTATTTGTTGGGCAGTTATATTATTTGTCCCTGTGGAATTAGATTTTTATCACCTTGGATGGCTTCAGGATTTTTCCTGAAGACTTTCATGTTTACTTGGAAAGTGATAGTGACTGTGTGTGGTCTTGTTTACTCAGTCTGGAAAGCTTCTTGCTGTTTTTCTTCCCCAAATGAAAAAGCAGAAGGCTCTAACAAAAACTAAATGTAGATAACAATATGTTATCAGGCTTCCCTACACTCATACTGAAACTATGTGAAAAATGTCAGTACCTTCTCTTCCTTTAATCTCTCCATCCTACTTTGTTGGTCTATTCATTACTTTCTTATATTTTATATTAATGTTAGCTATACTGAATTTGTCCTTGGCTCGGCAGACTGATAACCTCATGTTCAGTTGTTTCTCACTGTGCTGCAGTGATACGAGATATGTGTTTTGTTTGTAAAGTGTTACAGGGATTATTACCAAATCAGTAAAGACTGTTTGTTTCTGGAGAAGCAGACTTACATGGGGACCAAATACATTCTTGCAAACTTCTTATACCAGAAAGARCATTTTTCATTATGGCTCTGTTCAGTATATAGTGAAGTAGTTATGCTGCTTTTAATCTTAAATATCAGCATGTTGCAGAAGTTTGCCAGAAATTTGCATGAATCAAATGTGATAGGATCTTTTAGTATCAAACACAACTGCTTATGAATATTCAGCATGGCAAGACCTCAAGATTTCCRTTGTGCTTTTACTAAGGAAATTGGTCTCAGGCTTGTTGGTTATTTCTAGCAAGAGTTTTAGAAATTTGGAAGAAATATCATTGTGGTTCAGAACTTGTTTTAATTTGGAACAATGCCAGCTGTATTCCTGCCCCATGAAAAGAGTAAGAGAAGTTTTGGAGAGTTTTAGAAGTTACTTAAGGTATTTAGATTTCTGACACCTAGTAGTGGATAATCTCAAGCTTTTAGTAGTGAACAAGGGGGAGACCTTTGTTTTATGAGAAATATATATTGGCAAACTTGCCAGTTCACTATAAAGTGTATTAGGAAACTGCAGTCATTACAAATAGTGTATTTTAGTGCAAATGTCTTTAATTTGGATGCACTGTGTTTTCATTTCCTCCTCCTTGTACAGATACTATCAGGAGTGATATAATTAGTGTGTAAGTAGTGTAAGGGATTACACTTGAGGCTTTTCTTTTCCTGGGGGGCATATAAATCTCTCTCTCTCACAGGTGTGCCTGAACATAATGTGCACATACACATGTATATTTAGGCAATCTTCTATGTTACTGCAAGTTGAAAGTTGGGACTTACCTGTTTGTAAATGTAGTTCCTGTACATTGGCACTAGCTGTAATAATATATTTAATGTAATAGCCATTATGAATAACACTGTCTTAAGTACTGATTGAACAGAAAATAAAGCACCCTAAAGATTATGATTCTGCTGTACAAATTGTAAGGAGCAGAATCTGCTACTCAAAGACGTGAAACTAATGGAGATAGTTTATTGTGTACAGAGATTTTTGTTTCAACATTTAAAAAATCAAGGAGTGTAAGAGTGTAATCTGTGTTAATTGAGTACTAACGGTAGTTAAGTATTTTGTTAGCTTGATTCTTATTTTGCCTTAAAAAAAAAAAAAAAAGACCTCTGTGGTGGAGTATTCCACCAAATAGTAATTCCATTTTTGTCCTAATTTAGGGAGAGCAGTCTATAAAATAGACTGCAATAAATAAATAAAACCCATTGATATCTAGCATATGCTTAAACAATTTTCTAAAAAGAAACCAATTTCATAGTTTATTCTGCAAGTGGAGATGTCAAATCTCCACTTGATGTCCCAACTTTTGAACATAGTCATCTAAAAAAATGCTTTTTCCAGTTTCTGATTTTTTTGGGAGGGAGAGGGGGCTTAAAAACAAAACCAAAGAAAAGCTTCACAAAATTCTCATGCACAAAGCATTTGTTACAGTCCTCTTTAGGAGACTAGATAGTTCCAAATAAAACTTGATCATTTTTGAGGAATTTTATTTCAGATGATTGACTGAAAGACTAGATTTCTTAAGAAATTTTATCTTATTTATCCATAGCTGGACACTCTTTAAAGGCGTTGAAATTCTGAAATTTCTAGCTACTGTAAGAAAATAAACTGGATGACGTATTTTGTAGTTAGATAAATGGAAAGAAATAAAAGACTAAGGATGATGTTTGCTAGTGGTCAATTGGGTTTCTTTTTAGTATTGATACTTGGCTGTTTAGCATTTTGCTATTTTTCTGTTACACAGAACATCTTTCGAGTAAAATGTGTTTTTTGTTAACTGTGGAACAGCCTCTTGGAGCTTATTTCTGTAAATGCTTTGTTTCCTTAAAGATCGTGCATAGTAAACATTCTGGCTCTTTTGTGAAGTACTTATTCAAGCAGTAGCTGAGCATAATGTTTTTTGGTGGCTTTGTGGCTATTTCTAACTTTGGCACTTTCTCTGGCATCTCCATAGAGGGCTTGTACTACCAACCAAGTAAGTGAAGTAGTCCAAGTGCAAAGAGAGCCATAGGAAAATAAAGAAAGAAGAAAACCCCTGTAACTGTTTCAAACGGGGCAGGCAATGCTCCTGAGAAAATTCCTCTTGCAGCTTCAGACTGCAGGACTATAACTCAGATTCAGTGGGCTAGTAGGGTGGTTCACATCCATGCAGGCCTCCTGCTACCTTTACTTTACTTCCAGCTTATCAGAGTGGCCTATTGTTGAGCTTGGAGGCGATCCTTGAAAATCATAAATAGTCCATCCCAATGAGAACAGCAATGGAAATCGAGAATAGTCAGCAAAGAGGCTGGCTTTACCAGTGTACCTTCACACCTTTCTGCTAGAATGGGCTGCTAAAGGTGCTCCCTTTAAGTAAGGACTTTAGAGCTCTGTCACCCTATTTCCCTTTTGACGCTATCTGGGGAACACTCCCACAAGTAAATTTACAGTTGTTCTACAGGAATGGTATCCCCTAACACAATTGTAAAATTGTGAAGGAGTGCCAGAATGAAGGTGATCTTGTCTCCTGGAATAGCTGATTTTGAAAGAAGACCTCTTTCAGCAGCTGCAGTTAATTATCTGATTGACTTCTACACTCCTGTGGAATCAGTTTTCCTTTTGGAAGCAGAGTTGTTATCAATAGTGTTTCTTCAGCCCGAAGAGAAGAAAGCCAAGGGAGATCTGACTACTGTTATCAACTACCAAATAAGTACTTGGAGATGAAAGAGCCACACCCTTATTAGAAGTGCACAGCAAAGGATGAGAGGAAACATAAAAGTTTTAGAAAGGGAAATTCTAGTTAACTATGTGGGGAAAAAAGATCACAGTGAGGATGGTGAGGTACTGGAATAGGTTGCCTAGAGGGACTGTAGAATTTGTGTCCATGAAGATACTAAAAACTTGACTGCACAAGGCCATGAGCAACCTAATCTGAYTTTAAAGTTGTCCATGCTGTGAGTGAGGAGTGGGACTAGATGATTTCTAGAGATTGCTTAAATTATTTTGTGATTCTATGACATTATACATTCTTACTAAATACTTCTTAGTTGGAAGTATTTGTTTTAATTATACTTTTTTTTTGTTTTTTGGATTTGTAGCTGTGCTTAGATTTCCAGCACTGTAGTTTATACAATTTTTCTTAAATTTGTAACAACAGAAGAGATTGATTCAAAACAGGAGTTAGAAAGAAAGGATACTAAATTGTTTGCAGCCAAAGTGTAGAAGAACTGGCTAGTCTAAGGAATTTCCTTTTGATCTTTAACACTGTTGAGAAACATGCCCTAAGCCAATTTCAGTCTAGATACAGTCAGCAAATAGAGCACAGAGAAGTGGTAAAGACTAAATAAACTGGAATATACTGACTTAGTGGTGGTAAATTAACTAAACTGAATAAAAAAATTTGTATGGGGAGATAGAAAAATTCTCATATTTGATTTTTTTTCTTTTTTTTTTCTTTTTGTTTTCTTCCATGGGAGAAAGGAAAAGATTTTTCTGGGAAGACATAGTCTGACTTCGTCTGCAATGAAGTGTTCTAAAAAATTCTATTAAAAAAGAGAGTATGTAATTTATTGTCATACTGATCATGTTATATTTTCTAATTTGTAATATGTGCATTCTTTGAGATGATATTAGACATTAGGGCAAATGTTTTTAACGTATTTGCATCCTACAAAATGTTGTTATCTGAAATTCAGGAAATACAATCTCTAGTTATATAGACAATTCTATTTAGAGAAAAAGTTATTTATTTTGGGATATATACAGAAATAGTTTCAAAATTCTTTATGAAGTGTATTGGAAATTCTCACACAAGGAAAGATGTGTAAATGCTACAGGGGACCTAACATTAAAATACACATATGAATAATATATTAGTCGATATACAGTACGTATAATTAAAATTGAAAGAGTAAAGCAAATTTATAAAATATTTAAGCTGAACAGTGAAGAACACTGCAGAGAATTAGCTTGCCAGTTATATTCTACCATATTTAGCAGTTTTCTTGGGGAGAATGTTTCCCACACTTGAGAAATTGACCAGATCCTACATACACAAAGAAGCATAGTTGAAACAATAGCTTATAGGTATTATAGAAAACAGAGCAGGATACTTCCCAGTGCAGAGAGAGTAAACTTCCATAATAAAATAAAAGTGATAATGATTCAAATAGATGTTATAATTTAGAACAGAATAAAATAGAATGTATCAATAGAATTATTCTATTAATAGAATAAAATGAATTTAGAATAAAACTGAGTAATTAAGAAGAGTAATGAAACGCCTTTAAACATGACCTTTGATAGAAGAAAATTATGAGGCAGTTCTTAAATTTGATTTCTGCTTGACCTTCACTTTTTTTCTTGTAGCTGCCTAGTTCTATCACTTTGTCAGTGGACTGCTAAAATTACAGGTTTCATGAACAGTGGAATCTACATATGTCATTCCACAGAAGTACTATAGGAACTTTGTTCTGCCTGGAGTCAGGGTTGTATCTGTAATATAAGTCTGTAAAAGTTGCAAGTTTTAGTGTCAGGTGTAAATTGAAGTTTGATATTATGTTTTTATTTCAGTGATGAATCTCTACTCTAAAGCCTTTCTGCCTTCAAAACAAAACAAATATCTTAATTTGAACTATAGGCTGCAGTCAGTGAAGTTCTTACTTTAAGAAAATCTAATTTTAGGAGCCAGAGGTCTCTGCTGCTTCAGATTCCATCTATCAAGAGAAGTTTTTGAAGCTGGAGAAATCACTACCAAGTATGGAAGACATTAACAATTGAAGTAGGCAGGTTTGCAAAGAGAATAGGTGTGGGATTTGATTGAGTGCCAAATCATGGATTTCCAGCCTGTGTGCCAGTAGTTTGGTGTCTTTTTGGATGCCCTTGTAGGATGTAACAATAGATTTCATTACTTGCATATGTAGGTAGAAATTAATTAGCATTCAAAATGATATTTTTAAAGTAGAAGATTAAGACAACCAAAAATATTATTTATTTTGACTATTGGAAGCCTTTAATTTTATTTTAAATGTGTTTCAGGGTTCCATGAAATCTTGCATTACTTATCTGTCATGTTATGTTAGCTCTCTTGATTCAGGAAAAAGGACTGATCAGAAACCTAGCATGAGTTATTTAAAGGGGAACAAAAATATCACTGATCTGTATTTCTTCGGTTTACTATTTTAATGGGTTTCTTTTTCTTTCTTTCTTTTTTTTTTTTCCCTTGTCTTGTCTTGTCTGTATCTCCTGTCAAATAAAGGCCAAGAAACACCAGGCCTTTCTAACAGAGACGTGTGAGAACAACATGAGAGAGCTGGAGTTACTCTTGGACAGCTTTGCTATGTCAGGCCAGCGGACAGCAGGTTAGTTGAAGGTATAAAATGACAGATGCATCTGTCAATGTTCCAAAGTCACTACATTGTGGGAATTCTGCAGATGCCTCTTGCATTCCCTCTTCTCAACATGCTTTGATTTGATGACATGATAAGAGCAGTTCTCACAGCAGTCAAATGGCCTTGCTAGCTGAGAAGGGGTGACGGAATGTGGACCTGCTGTTGTCAGCCCAGAGCTTGATTTACAAATGCTGAGGTCTATATGATCGGTCAGAAAAGGGCTCACTTGCTGTGCTCTAAATCCAACTGAGAAAAAAGTCCTTACAGTATACCTGCAAAGGGAACAGATGTTTTGCCTGAACTGAGCCAAATTCTGAGGCAACCTTCAGCAACTTAAAGGTCATATATTCAAAAAGGTTGTGTAGGACATATGATATAACACACTACTTTTTACTGTTGTCTGTGGAATAGTATTTTATTGTATTCATTTGATCTAAAATAGTACAAATATTTCTTTGCTCACGATTAAGTAAAACAAGTAAGTGGTTGTCACTCTGTTTTCTAGCTTTATGTGTAATTGTGGTATCAAACTCAACAAGCTGCTGTGTGCTTAAACATTTGAGATGTTGGCTGACATAAACAGACTGAATTTTAATATAAAAGCTAGTAATTTCTTTCAAGATTAAGGTAGAATATTTTTCTCTGAAAATCTTCATTTAAAACTGCAAAGAAAGTTTTTTTTCTTAGAAAGTCACAAATTAGATGCAGGGTGCTTCCAACTAATTGTGAATAAACCAGAAAAAAAGTATGCTATGTAAAGCAGGTAAAAAATAGCTTAACGAACAAATGCTTTTTTTTATGTAGGCTGTGATAATACGTTTCTACTATTTCTGTTTAACCACAGTAGACATAAGTATATGCTATAACATCTTTTAATGGACGTATATGTATGTATTTTAAGATGTTTTTAGGGCCTGGTAATGTCAACATTGAATAAAGAAACTTCCTAGGTTTCCAATTCACCATAAAAGCCTAAGCTTTAGTTTAAATCTGTGATGCACTGACTTCCTCACCTGGGTTATATAGATTTTTATTTAGGAAATAGAATCAGTTTTGTTCTGCAATTACAGGTTTAATTCCTGAAAGTAGGAATTGTAGGTTTACTGAAGACACATCAGCTCTTTCAAACCGTATGTTTTTCTCAATCTTGTGAAGTTTCCCATACCCAGAGGGGCTTCTGCAAGTCTGGAGGGAGCAGGATGCTGCTGCCAAAGTGCAGTTCCAAAGCAGTAATTGCCTTTTTGGTAGGTTTTCTGTTCTTCTTGGTGGTAAGCCTTTCAGAGAATAATTGTGAGCTTTTCCTATTTTATAAGGGATTCAGTAATATGTGTGTGAATTTGCTTTGTTATTCAAGGTAAGATTTGAAAGAACTTATTTAAACAGATATATTTTAAGCCTCAGTGACTCTCTAGTAGTTCAGTTGACATGTAATGTCAAACTTCCGTGTCATGTGAATGGAGTCTTCATAGCTAATGTTAAAGTAGACATTGACTAAAACATTTATTCTACGTGTTCACTATGGTTCTAAGTGTGAAACTTTATTTTTTAGGCGATTGTCTTACTGTGTTGTACTTAGAGTTTTGTTAGGTAGTATTATTTCTTACATGTTTGCCAAATTCAGTAATATTTGAAGTAGGAAAAGCTGGGAGCAAATAAAAATCAAAACTTTTAATAAATCTTCTTAGTCAAACTAGCAGCAGAGGGAAATTGGCTTGACATGAACTGTAGTTGACTGAGCAATTATTCCTTCTTGTTTCAATGTTTTTAACTTTTATCTAAAATGTTGAAATGTTTCACTTAGTATTAAAGATCCTGTCCCATCACTTAAGGGATAGTTCCTATGCTTGTTGGGCCATGCAGAAAAAAGAAAAGCTTTTATATTTGAAAAACTAAAAAGTACACATATTTAACAATTTTTTTTAATATCTCTTCTAAAATAAGAAGCACAAACCTTTATCTTCTCCCTTTTCAAGTGACCTTTAAATGTTCCTGAGCATTGTTTTTCTTGTGGGGCAATATGCATAATGTTCAGTTTGTCATATTTTGTAGTTATTCAGCTGCAAGGTTTGTGCTCAAGATTAGTCTTCATTTAAGGCAAAATATTTTGATGATTGCAGAAACATGAGAAAAGTGAACTGAGTAAGTGGAACTGAATATAAACTGATAGCGATACACACTTGAACTCAGCATTTCGCTGAAATTCAGCCAAAAAACTCACTTAGGTGATGCTGACAAAACACTCCATTTTATTTATTTATTTATTTATTGTTTCTCATTGCTAGAGTAGACCTAGTAAGACAGCACTGTTTGGATTATTTTGCATATCTCATGCATTGTTGTTTGGAAACAGATGGTGGCTGGGCAAAATTAGAGCAATAGGCTTAGCTGAAAACAACTTCAGCTAGTGCAGGAGAATAGAATCTGGTATTTTGTTGGCAAACTGGGCTGTCTAGAAAACAACATTGCAGCCAACAAATACCAAGATGGTAAGTTTACTGGCATAGCGTGTTCTTGGCAAACTTGATAAAGATAGTTCAGAATCATGTTTCAGGGAGAGCATTTTCTCTTAAGGCTTCAGAAATTGAGATACATTATTTAACATAAGGAAGAAAGAAGAGTGGAAAGGGTGGAAAGTAACCCCTCAATTTACTTGAGGTATTATTTTAAGCTGAGTTATAGCTGAGAGTCGTCACTACTTTAGATCTGGAGGAAGTAAGAAAGAAAAGTGCAGTAAGATGACTGCAAAATATTTTTAATTGGTTAATTGATAAGTTGCTAATGTTTTGAGGAAACAGGGCTGGAGATATCTATCTTTAGCTCTGCTTAAGTGATAAAATCAGTAGTGTTGTAAGATGTTATCTTAAATCTAAATGAAATCTAACCTTTTCTCACAGGGTCAAACTCTTAACTTTTCTCAGATTGTTTTTAGGTGTAACATATTGTTAAATTGGACAGCTCTAGCACTCACAGGTTTGGTTTGATGTACTGGACTCGCATTAAGGAGAGGATTCTGCTACTCCTTAACTCTTGTAGGCTTTTAAATACTGTGGTAAATACTTGTTAACCAGAGAACCTCAAGTGACAGAGTGAAATTCTATCCTTAGGGCGTACATTGGTTTTAAATTGATTTGCATGTTGTACAGCAATTCTGCTCCTGTAACTGAAAACAGTCTCACAAACAGCATTGGTTTGACTCTGACTTTGACACTAACAGCTGACTGACAAGTCAAAGTGAAAAGCTTGTGTTCAATACTGAGTATTATTTGGCCATATTCTTTGCTTTCTGGTATTATCAAAATAGCTGGGAGATAAGATGGTGGTTAATTTAAAACTTAAATTTTCAGAATGGCTATTGGCAATACTTTCTGACTTGCACACTGTGAATTTTCTATTAACTGCCATTGGTACCCTTTATGGGTAGCCTATAGAGCAATCTTATTGTTTATGTATAATGCTTTGAATAGAATATCATACTTCTTAAATAACTATAGAATTCTTAAAATAGCCAGCTTGCAAGTTTGTAAGGGCATCTTTTCTAGCAGACAAAAGTTTATGGGTGGCTGTGGCTGCCCAATGAAAAGGCCTAGAGTTCAATATCTGATTTGACTTTATGAGACACCCTAGGTAAACAGCTTTGAGACACTGGCTTTTCAGAGGTGGTAAACACCTGTACACACATTTAGTTCTACTGAGAGTTATGATTGCTTAGTATCACTGGAAATAAGATGCCTCTGATTTCGCGCTTCTTCATTTGTAAAATAAATCTGATGTTAGAGTCGGTAAAGTTAATTCTGTTTGCAAAATTTATTCAAGGTAATAATAATAATCTGATACAAAATAAGTCTATAAATATTGCATAGTTCTATAAACATTGCTGAGAAGGGAGAATCTGTCAATAACCTGCTATTTTGCTCTAACACCAGAAAAAACTGAAGAGATTGCTCTTAGAAATTTAATATTAGCTGACATCTTTTGACCTCTTGATCAGTTTAGTATTGTTTTGCTTTCTTAGCACATTGCACTATTGGCTCTGGAATGCTCAAACTTGTGTTCATATGTCCCTAATTAAGTCGACTAGATCAGAAGTCTCATCTAAAGGTTTAATAAATAAGTGTAGTGTATATATAATGGACATATCAGCTTTAGGATTTATTGAAACATTATGTAGGACTCTTCAGACAGATAATAAAATTCTTTTAATTATTTCTTTTGGAGTGAAATTCAAGATCACTTAAAAGGTTTTTAAGCTCTCTCCAAGCATAACATAGTCTTGTGATCTTTGGCTCAGTAAAGCTCTGAATAAATGAAGTACTACATTATAAT
Organism: Rhea americana; assembly: GCF_003343005.1. Lineage (NCBI taxonomy): Eukaryota > Metazoa > Chordata > Aves > Rheiformes > Rheidae > Rhea > Rhea americana. The sequence continues at coordinate 2,256,697 of NW_028185361.1, read as the reverse complement.
ATGCATACTTAGTCACAACAGCTAAATAATGGCAGGAAAAATGTAACATACTTAACTTTTAGGCAGCATTTTTTTCAAAGTGCATTTTGTATGGTTTTAATGTTGACTGGTCAGACTGAATGATACAGACTTGACCGCAGTTGAAATTATATGCAAGACTAAATATTGAATACCTTAGGTAGAAATGTATTACAAGAACTGCAAATTCTAGTTTGAAGCTTTTAAAAAAATGTCTATTGGTTGTATTTGTTATAAAAATATGGCTGTTCAGATGCATATCTTGTGGAAAATAAGGATGCTGTTCAATGTTCTTTAGTGTCACTGTAGCCCTACCTAATTTTAATACCTTTCTTCCAGTGTGAATAGTTTTCTCTCTGCAGCTTTGAGGGCTTAATTTTCATTCTGCGTTTTTCTTCAGGCACTTGTAAGGACAAAGATAAACCTCCAAGCCCCTCTGTTGTCCTTGAGACTTTGAGGTGTACCTTGACAGATTACCAGAACAAGCTGGAAGATGCATCTAATGAGGTAACACTTGCACTGTTTGGCTCTGTATGTATTGCCTTCGGCCTGCAGCAGTACATGCCTTTGCTTGTAACAAAGGTCAGAAGAGTGGGAATGTTGAGCTGACAGCTTCACATATACCAAAAGAAATAATCTCTGTCACTACTCTTTCTTTCAGCTTGCCCTACAGTAATGTTTCATTTTTATTGAGAAGTGGAGGTTGGGGTTTCATTTGTTTTTTAATCTGTTGGGCTTAATATTTTCAATAAGCATTGATGAAAGTGAGTCTTCTATAAGAATTTCAGTTAAAAGATGATGGTGTAAGAATTTAATGTGCAGTGTGTACTACAGTACTATTGAATACACAATACTTGAATCTGAACAGTCATTCGTATCACATATGTAAACATGTTTGCTTATGTGCATTCAAAAAGCAGCATAATTTTCTGAGATGAGACTGTTCATGATGATATCTTTAATTTTTGTGCTATTTTGAGGTCTTCTCAGGTATAATAATGACAACTTTCATTATTGAATATCTAGACAATATTTTCTTCAAGATAACTAAGACAATAATAGAAATATTTTGATTTTGGAAGTCCTACCCTCAGAAAAAAACCCTAATGTTTGTCATGCAGTCCAGTAAACTCTTAGTTCACTGACTGCAAAATCACAGTCTTGCATTTATTTTCTCATTTGTATTGCTAATGTGATTCAGTTAATCCTCTTGAGTTTAAATGTTTTATGAATTTGTGGCTTTAAAGACTGTAGAAAGAAGTTAACTACACTCTGTTCTATAAAAAATTGTAATGAGTTTATTACTGAATAAAATTGGCAAATATACGAGAAGAAGGTGTAGCAAATAAAATTGGCAAATATACGAGAACAAGGTGTAGCAAGATGATAGGAATGCCAGCACTGATATTTTTTTGATTTCTAGGTTTTTGTATTTTGTTTTGACAAATGTGTAGTCTACCTCATTACTCACAACATTAAAAAATGCATTAGCTTTGCTGCTTTTATTGGAAAAAGAATGATCTCCCACAAGACCTTTCAGAGTATTCTTAGGGGCACAAAAATAAGTGACTGTAGAAAAAATACTTTTGTAAACAGCAAGCACTGTTAGGTCTCTCCCAGTGAGGTGAGAGAACCAATGTGTATAGTAGTAATGAAACTCTTTTGAGACCCAAGTCTGGAAGCTACAGAGTAACTAGGAACATACTACCCACAGCGAATTGTTATTTGGGAGGAGGAATGTCACATGATCCTCAGCCCAGTTGAAAAGTCGACTCAGCAGGCTTTGGCTTAGCAGTGTGCTTTGTTGTGAAACTGTGCCAGAGACAGCAGTGGGGAGACCAAGGGGGTGGCTGCTAAGAAAGCAAAGAGAGTATTCTGACAGAAAGAAGAATGAACTGTCACGGAAAATAAATCGCAAGCAGAGCAGGACCAACTGATGACCTGCCACAAGACTTCCCAGTAGGACTGCGTGTGACTGACCCTGAAGTTGTCATACAGAGCCAGAGATACCCTGAGTACCTTCACTGTGCACAGAAAGGGCAGTGCTCTGTCCTTCTTGATTCCCCTCACCCCCGTAGGTACCACTGCTTCTGGCTTTTTGTACATTAGGTATGTTTAGTAATAACACTGTTTTCAGTAATATAGTAGAAGGGACTGTGAAAGGAAAAGTGCAATTAAAATAGGATGTCATCATGCACAACAATAAGGGTTTCATTTCGAATAATTGTTTCTTTTGTGCAGAATTTTCCAACAAGATTCTACATATTGATGGAGTTAGTAATATACATATATACCTGTATGTGTACATGAAATATGATGGTGAACCTGTCATGCGTTACCTTTCAATTACAGTGTTAAAAATTAAGTGCTCTATTTTGCCTGTGTGATTGAAAGGTATATAAATGTTTTGGTTTTGATAGAGAAGAAACTTTGACTTTTCCGTACAATGTAGAGACTAGAGTATGTTTGGGGAGAGAAAGAAAACTAGTAAAATAAAAAGAACCTTTTAAATGTTTCAGTTGCATTGAATAATTTACCACAAATATTTCTAAGGGTGCTCAGGTCTCCAGATCAAGAGCAAACGAAAATGTAATTTGCAAAGTAATCTGCAAATTTATAAATGAGATTTGTTACTTCTGATTCCTTCCTGAATGCTGAAGGAGTGGTAATAACCTGTACTATGTCTCTATTTAATGTCTTCTTTCATGCTAAGCTTGTCATAACTGAAGACACAGTGATGTGACACAGAAATAAAATGACCATGGAAACAAATTTACTTTTTTTTTTTTTTTTTTTTTTTTTTTTTTTTTAAGAAGTGAAAAGTGAAGCTGGTACATGTTGTGGTCATAAACTATCTTGAAAGTGGTTGCTTTTAATGCCCCAGATAGTCCATTGTGCCTTTCTAAGGGAACACTGCTGCTACTTAGGAATATGTGACTACTGTACTGCATGTATTAAAAAATAGAAACTGTTCTTAGGCATTTTTGCAAAGAGCCACTGACATCAAAAACTTTCTCAAATCATAATCCAGATTTATTACATTTTACAGCATATTTCAAAGTCCTGCTTTTTGTCAGACATTTTGAGAGTTGATGGGAAGTTAATAATAGGCTGAGTTTTAGATTTTGACAATTACTATTTCTCTTTTAACTATTAAAAAAATTATGTAATGCTTCTTTATGGTACATTAATCAGACTGTATAGAGTATAACCATTGTCAAAGGAATTGAGGTTTTTTGGTTTATACATTTATATATGAAATTTTGTTCTTTATAGTCAAGTGATTTTGTAGCTTTTTGGTAACAGCATGTTTGCCTTCTGTATTTTTCACAGCTTGGGAAAATCAAGGCTTTATATGAGAAGGTGTCAACAGAGCTTGAGGTATCCAAAGAGAAAATATGTTCTCTAAATCAAGACCTTAAGGTAAGGGTTTGTGAATTTAACACAGTAAGTTCTACAAAAAATAACTTCCTGGGTATRTGTTATTCTTTTTGTTTTATCAAAGTCTCTATATCACTGCGTTCTATTAAACAGATAATTTTAAGCTGCAAGCTTGTGTGAAGTCATGTTGCCGTATCATAGCTACAGCCTATCTAAATTTACACAACTGAGCATTTCAATAATTGCACTTACGAAATAATAAAGTCCATTACCAATCTGCAAAGTATTGTTTCGTATTGAAATCAGCCTCAAGAGTTTTTCTGTCTTAACTGTGTGTCTCTTTTTTTCTCAAGAAATTAAAAATGAGAAATGCATTTAATTGCTTCTGTTCATACAAGCAAAATTTTATTAAATAAGTCCTTTATTTTTCAGGTTTATGGTAGAAACCTGACAAAAACGTCAAAAACATTTAAAACTCTTTACTTCTTGAGTAGGAATTGTTTTTTGTCCTCTTTTTTTTTTYYTTTTTYYTTTWWTTTTTTTTTGTAGACACACTAGTTTTGTTAAGTCCTTATGTCCTTTCGGTAACTGGCCTTAGCCAATGAGGAAGTCCTTAGTTCCCTGTTAATCTCCCAACTAGCACTGTATTTTATTACTGCCAAAAAAAAGGTAACAGCTCCCAAAGTTTCTCTTTTGCTGGAAATGTGCCACACTCTTGCCACATTCGTTGAATCTTAATTTTATACGTGTACATGATCTCTTGTCATCTGATCTGAACTTTCTGTACTAGTTTATGTTCAGAACACTTGAGACTTCTGCTTCTGCTGTTGGACCTTTCTAAAGCACCTGAGAATTTTGCAGACCCATTGTAACAGATATGTGCACTCTTCATCTGAAAGCTGAGCTTGCTGCACATTGGATGTGCTGCTTTTCATGCAGTACACTTGCTTCTGATCTCTTTAAATCTTCAGTAATAAATTTAATATATGAGTGAAAACTAGATCCAGTCTGAAATATTTCTGATAAAAATTTAAAAATGCTTTAATCTTCTAATGTTTTTGTTGAGAAAAATGAAAGTTCTCATTATCTGATAAATGAGAAGTATGTTTCCTATTAGATTTCCAATATAAGCAGTTGTAATTTTATGAAAAATTAACAATGCTTTCAGTTAAACTTTCAACAAACTTTAGCAGTACTGGAAATGGAAGTTCAGTGCTTATAGGAAAGATAAGCATGTGTATCTATTCATACCATCTCAGCCAACTTTTGACTTGAAAGTGTAATTTAATAAATTTTTTGTTTCTCTCGTTAGATTTGTTATTGGCAAGGTAATGGTGATAATTGTGACCATTTCAAATTGTTAGTTTCTTTCTACCATTAAACCTCCAAAAGAAGTTCTATTTTTTTTTCATGCAGCTGACAGAAAATATGATGGGTAACAGTTCTTGTTGTCAACTGTTGTCAACAGCCTTCTTGCCACCTGACCGTGAGCTCTATTTATGAAAGTGATATATTCTTTCACTAGCTCTGAAAACTCTCCGTTTCTTGGAGGGTGACTCATGTCCATGCATTTTGCATTCTCAATTGGAGGTGATGAGCCTGATTCTGAATTCTAAAGGGAAGGTCTTTGCATCAAGGAACGTTTGACTTTAGAGATATGTTTCAAATGGTTGCTTTCAAATGGTTCTTCAGAGTTCTGTTGAAGAACCGTTGTTTGATATGAAAAACTGTCATTGACAAGATGTAGTCAGCCTAATCTGCAGTCTTCTGAGCACATGTGTCAGTTTGGATGTTTTCTTCTTCAGACGCTGAGTGCTCAGTTAAGGTAACGTTTTACAGAGTAAAATTCTTAGCAGCCTTTCTGTTCTATTTTTCTATTCTACAGGAAACTCGAGATAACCTGGCTGATGCCAATAAAGAGTTAAATCATCTGCACACTAAGTGTGTAGACAGAGAGACTTTAATAGGCACTTTAAAAATGGAACTACAGAATGTATTGCAGTGCTGGGAGAAAGAGAAAGTACGTGCCACAGAATGTGAAAATGAAATCCAGAAGCTTACCAGGGCTTACCAAAAGGATATGGAGGTATTACCAGAGACAAGATGACTGTCAAAGAGAGACTTTATTTAATCTTAGTTTTATACATTTACATATATCGGATGGTTACTTTTAGTCTTAACAGATTTATCCTCAAAATATGATTTTAAGATACATATTTTGAAATATGTATTTAGTATCTACAAAATTTCGGTGTGTATTGTTTCACCTTCTTTCTGTATTTGAACTAATAGCTTAACGATTCCAGTCTTGAATTTTTTAACTGAGTTATTTAAAGAGTTATGCCTGAAGAACAGTTTTTTTTTTCTTTCAGATTGAAAGTAAGCACAAAGGTTTTGCAATTGAAACAAACAATAGTATCATCATCACATGTTGTTAATTCTGATTCAGATGAAAGTGATAGTTAGCAAATGTGGACTTGAGGTAATTTTGCCTACCTGTTAGGTAGGCAATCTATAAATTCTTGACTGTGATGTGTAAGTTGTTGGTAGTATGATGTATTTTGGAGTTGCTTCTCTAAATTTTATTTTAGGACTGTCCTCTTCTTATATTTGTTTACTGATCTTAACAATATAGTTTTCTTGTTTTAAGTTTTTTTTTCCTCTTAATAAAGTAGTTCAGCACTAGCAATATCAGTAGTGTTCTTTATCATAGTTGTCCTGCATATTGAGCTCATTAATTCTGCAGATTTGAACATGGATGCCAGCTGAATAAAAGGGAAACATTCTTTCCACCTCTCTTGTAGTCTGGTATTTAAATAGTGTCCACATGAAGCAGTTGGAATTGTTATACACATCAGATAATGATTAAAGTGAAGGAAACTTGAAGCTTGGCTGTAGTGTAAAGTCAGCATGTCTACAGTACTGTGGTTGCATTCAACATGTGTGAATTGATTTTGGGTCTTGGAATCTCCTTTTTTCACATCAAATGGATAATTATTATCCTTCCTTTATCACAGCCCAAGTAAAAATATCATGGTGGTGGCTGCACTGCAGTTTCTTTGCGAAATTAGAAGACTCATTAGAAGCAAAGCTAAACAAAACTAAAATAAAATATTTTTATTGCTTARAAGAACGTGAAATAATTTACATGTACCTAAGCACAGTGCAGAAGGCTCAGAAAAAAACTTCTCAGCTCAGTCACCTGTAATTTCTCAATGTAAGGATTCATTCAAGGCTCATGGAAAACAATGAGACCTTTCTACTGGTTTATTTCACTTTGAATAAAGTCTGAGAGACAAGAGAGGGTGTTTCCTGTGGCTTTTGATGAGTAGCTTTGTATTGTCTTAATCAAAGTGGCTGAGCTGCATATATATACCAAAATGATGCAGGGTGGAATTTGCATTGCATGCTGTTCTTACTGAAGATTATTTATAACTTGCATCACTTTATTATACTACTGACTAAAATCAGTGTAAATGCATGAGACATGGCTTGTGGAATTTAACTGATGAAGCTATAAACCTGTTTTGTCTAGCTGTTTGGTCATACATAGTGAATTTATGGAAAACATGGAAATACCTTTTTGAAAGAATTTAAGGTGATAGTTGTAGAGTGTTTCAGGCTGCCATGTCAGTTAGGCTATTTTCTGTGTGCTGTGTACAGATACTGGAAGGAGTATAGTTTGACTGAAGCTTAAAGTGTTAACACAGGCAATTAAATTGTATCTACTAGTAGCACTGAAATTTTTATTTATATCATGTCATGATCATGAGCACTGCAGGACTGGGCTTTCTATATTTATGTGGTGTGCCTAATCAGACRAATTTTGTAAAAACAGTGGCTTTAGTATGTTTGATTAGGCTATTAACAACATTACTTCTGAAAAGGTTTGAAAATGAGCTTTAACCTTTTTCATGTCTATGCAGTTTACTTTATGGCATGTGTGATGCATCTCTTTGGATTCTAACATTGTTTATATTCAACAGTTAATTTTTCTTTTTTGTCTCAGGAGAAGCTAACCTTCCTTCATAACTTATACCAGCATTTGGTAGCAGGCTGTGTGCTTATAAAACAACCAGAAGGCATCCTAGATAGATTCTCTTGGCCTGAGCTTTGTGCAGTCTTACAGGAGAATGTTGATGCCCTGATCTTAGACCTCAGCAGGGCTAATGAGAAGGTAAGTGTCCTTAGGCACCAGCTACCTCTATTAAATTCAGTGACATTTGTCCACATCACTGTATCATTAAAAGGGACTGACATTCATCTTATTTCAAAAAGAATTTGGCCGTTAATAATTCAATACCATTAATTATGGCTTGTCTACAACTCAGTTTGATGCCATTGCTGTGGGCATGTAAATGTGACTGAAGTCTGTATGAAGTCTCTAAGCTCCACTTTCTGTGCAGGACATGCTAATACTACTAGCCAATATTAGCCACAGGGACCTAATTAAAAGAAAATAAATTAATCTTACTGATGAAGCAATTCAAAGAACTTAGTCATTTACACTAATAAAGCAACTCTTTATTTTAGCATAAAATAGAAACAAAATGCACTTATTCAAGGAACATCATCTTTAAAATATGTGCTTAAAATTCAGAGGTGTTATTTGGAAAAAATGCTGTGGTGGGTGTTTAATTATAATTTTGATTACGACATTTATATTCAGAAATACAGTAGAAAACACTTATTTTTAAAATGTCTGTGTTTAATAAATATTTGTTCAAGGGGGAAACTACTTTTTTGAATAATTTTAATGAAAATAAGTGGAAGTGTCCCTTCCTCTCCCTGCCTAAAGCCCTGCATTATTATTATTATTATTTAAGAACTGCTTTTTCAATAGCTTAAACTGCCTCTGCAGACTAACCTGTGCCACTCTTTAGGATTTCAGTTCATGTTCTGGCTTGATTGGTCAGGTCAGCCTGCATTTCTGTTGTCTGTTACAAATATTCCAGATCTTGACTGCACTGGCATTTTGGGATAGGAAGGGAAAGACTGTTTTGTAAGTTCCTCATCGACTGGAATTATGACCACTCTTCTGGCTTGAGTGCAGGGACAGGGTTGCTTACAGTAAATCATTTTGACTCTGCCCATCTTAGTAAATATCCCAGCAGTCAGTGTTAATAACTAAAGAGGATTAGTTTAAAATGAATTGTGGATTATGCAGATTGGGTCTAGAGGCAACATTCCTATTTTCTCTTCAAAGTAGGGGAGGAGAGGGGAGTGAATATTGTTGGCAGTGTTGGGAAGGGGTTGTGTCTTATTGTCTCTTGCTTTTTAATTTAGTATAATTACAGAGATTGATTAGCTGGTCTCTAGAGCTCTCCTGTGTACTTAATAGCTTTAGAGGGTTTGGGGGGAGTGTTGTTATCTGTACCATACCTGCTTTCTGAGAACATTTTTTTTTCTCCTGAAGTTTTACGTGGTCTTGTTGAAGGGAATATTGTTGATATTCCTACATGTCAAAAAAAAAAAAAAATCACCAAAATGAAAATGTAGATATTTGTTTTTAGAAGTCATTCTTAGCTCGATTCATTCCTTGTTTTAGCTTGAATGGGAGTTGCAGTGTTAAATTATGGAGTGAATCCCTTCATGCTTGTTGAAATCATGAACTAATGAGCTATTTGTAAGAAATGCATTGTATATACTGAGCATCCTGAAATTGTTTTAATGCTCGATAATATATGGAATATCTTGGCTTTCTAATGAAACATAATATAAAAATAAAGAACTAATTTTTCATTATTATTTAATTTGGACAGCTATACTAGAATACTAATTTAGAAGCAAAAGACTTAATGCAGTCATTTTGAAATCAGTAAGAGAAGTGTCTTCTCCAGGTTGCCAGCAGAGAAGGCAGTCTTCAAGGGGATATAGAAAGATGGCAAAATTGAAAACATAGAAAATCCATTACTCCAAAATAGTGTCTCAGTTTTTTTAGCAATATTCCAGGGAGTGATCTGAATGAGTTTTTTTTGTTTGTTTGTTTGTTTTTAATTTCTTCTAATAAGCATTTTGAAGCAATTGTAATTTAGATTTTATACTGAGCTTAAATTGATATGTAAAATTAATGCAAAAATGTATTTTCAGGAGGTAAAATATGGTTTTTTTTGAAAATTCCTATAACAGATATCTCACCTAGAATATGTTTGTAAAAACAAATCTGATACTATGAAGGAGCTTCAGCAGACCCAGGAAGATACGTTTAATAAAATGGCTGAACAGATGAAAGCACAGGAAAACTGTTGGCAGAAACAGAAAAAAGATTTGGAGCAGCAGTACTCTGGTCTCCTTGGGGAAGTTCGTGCAAGGGCACAGGTATGGTATTTATCCTGGAGCTGTGAAGTTCTGATTTTTTTTTTATTGTAAATATTTAATAAATTATTTCCATAGTTTGAGTTCCTAGCAATTTGGAGTTGCTTGAGAATTTTAGTATATCTTTAGAGTAAATAAATAGATAAGTCTGCTAGTATTAACCTCGCTTACTATAGAAAATGAATGGCCGCTTGTTTAAACGTTTCAGAAACATATTGCTTAATTTAGCTGTGAAATAGCCAATAACATTTTTGTTTTGATGATGTTAAAGCTGTAAGATGAAAATTGTTTCTTGTATGAATTATGTAGAGCAGCAATTACCTTTCAGTGTTATGTTTTGCAACAAGTCTGTAGAGTAACAGAAGTTCAGGTTCATTTGGGGATAAATTTAGATACATACATTCTAACCCTAGAGACAAAGAGGGCCTGTTTATATAGATATGACACRAGAAACAGTTCTAAAATGTATGATCATCGTCACTGATTGTTAGAAAAGTTATTTACCATCTAAATATTTCCTGCCATTCTACAGCTAGAACTCAGTATATCTATAGTCACATGTGTTTGGAGATACTGTGGTCAAATGTGCTGTGGAATACAGCAAACAAGTTATGGTGTGTTATAATTGCTGTCTGAATCTTTCTGCAGCAGGAGAACGGTGTAGTTGTTTCTAATTTTAGGCTTGAAAATCTTTGTGCACTTAAAAGCATGTTTATAAAGAAAGTATATTCTTTAGACAAAATACTTCATTGTAATTTCTTAGGAAAGAGGAAAAATCTTACATACATGTTTTGCTGAGATTTACCTTTCATATTGGATGCTTGCAATGCTAAAACAGACCTATAAGTGGAATAAATAGGATCCACACTGATGCTAAGTTCCTGTAACATCCTGTAAGTTTCATTTCATGAGATCATCTTCAGCAAAAGGAATAATACAATGAGGGATTTTAATTTTAAAAATTAGATTCCCTTTTTATTAAAAGAAATACGGGGTTTAGCTATTCAGACTCCTGCCTGCCATAAATACCATATGAAACAAAGGCCTATGTAAAGTCCATGAGAACTCTAATGTATGGAGGAGAATTTGAGCTGCAGAGAACTGTACTGTTCTGGAGGATGGTGCTGAACCTGCCTTTCCTCTCGAGCAAGTTTTGTGGACAGCGCACACAGCACGTACTAAAAATGCAGCTTTGCTCAATGGAGTGTGCATTAGGCATGTCTTCTGGAAAAGTCTTTGTCAGTCACCTTGCTGTGAAAAAGAAGCTACTGAGTTTTTGAATAGGAAATACTTTCCATTACAAACATTTGGGCATGGTTTCTAATGCAGGTTAATGTAATGTTGGAATACAAGCTGATAGTGTTTTAATTTAGGCAACACTGTGACTGCATGCGCTCACCTGATTTAACAAAAATGCCTCCTATTCATGCTCATGTTCTGTCTTGACTGTGTTACTGTTTTGTGTCAGTTTAGAACAAAGACAGTCTAATTTCCTGTGGATTTTTATCTTGTGGCTGACTTTGGGCCTGCTAATTCCAGGTAAAGATTTCCCAAACTGGAGTCTGTGGATTCTATGATGTCTGATGTTAGGGCTGTTTAGTCCTGACTGCTTGCTTTTCAAAAAAAAATTAACTGTCTTTTGCATATTTCTTTTTTAGCCTGTAAGCTGTACCAGTCAATGCAAGTGTAATGTAGTTAGCCTGTATTCTACATTTTAATGCAGGCTTGCTGAGGATAGTGAGGAGCTCCTTTGGGATAAAGATGCAACAATTATGTTGCAGTATTTTATGTTTTATGTTGCAGTATTTTATGTTTTGCGTCATTTTTGCAGCCTCTCTCACTATTTCTCCCCTTTCTCAAACTGTGAGTTCATTTGTGTTAACACCCTAAGTTTGAAAGAAGATTTAGCTTTCAGAGTTCTGGGAAGTTCTTCATTAAGCCAAAATAAGAAGCTCTTCTTGCCTGTACTGTTAGGATGTAAAGTCATCTAAAGAAAACTGCAGAGAGTAAATTACTGTGACTGTTTTCCTAAGAGTCCAAGTGGCTGAACAGCCCTTGCAATCAAGTCTTAACAGTAACTTACCCAGAGGGAAGTAAACATGGGTTAAGAGCAGGAAAGGATCAGGGTGTGGGGTTTTCACATTCCAGAGTGTGATCTACAGGTGTATTCCTGGTGGTAGGCAAAGAGGGGTTTGCAGAAGAATCTGCAGAAGCAGAAATGGCTGTTTTTGGAAACATATTTGAAAGTTTAGTAATCCTGGCTTTGTAAATATGTGTAATATAGTAAATGGTATCCATCAGTAGGTACGCTTAAATTTAAGGAAAAATGCTGATCATAAAAGCAATGGATAGTTTTCACATAAAACTTGATCAGTGAGTATGTACTGCAGCAGCCTTAGCAGTTTGTTTCTTCATCTTCAGTACTAGAGACCTAGTCAGTGTGCCACAACTCTTTCATAGCCTGTGCTTGCAAAGTTTTTGCAGTCTTGCAAAAACCAAGACACAGCAGGCTACTTCTTACCTTGATCCTGCTCAGTTAATAGATCAAACACAAGTGCAGACTGCATCTATTTGCAGAGCTATGGGTCTCATCACTTTAGCATGTTTATTCCAGCACTGTAAGGCAACTGTGGCAATTAATTGCTGTATTTCCATCTAAAGATCTGAATGTTCATTACAAGCAGTTTGATGAATTAAGGCTTTTAGGTGCTAGCTGCATTGTGTAAAGGGAAACTAAGTGATTCTTGATAGGTCTGGCATCAAGTTGGTGGTACGTCATGGAACAAAGCCTGCATCCTTTTTTTTTTTTTTTTTTTCATACTTCTTGTCTTCAGCTACTGTGCCATGCTTTCCTCCATGCATTTTATCCTCAAAGTTACTGGATAAAACTTTAATTTTTGATATATGTACAAAGGCACACTAAAGTTCATACAGGTCTACTAGATCAGTATGGGTGAGTTGATGAAGTTAAATGAGAGTTCTGACTGCACAGCAATGAGTGGTGTGGATGGAGTTTCTTAGAATTGCAATGGAGAAGAAGGCCTTTTCGAAATGGTGGTCTTAGTCTCCTGATTAAAATACAGCATTGCAATTTGGAAATTTTAGTAATTGTGACACCAGCCAGTGCTTCTGTCCCTAGCCAGTACTATTCAGGGTCCCTGACCTCAAATGGGTTCTCTAGGTATTACTAAATACTGTTTCACAGCTGTTGCTGCCAGTCAGCTGGATGATGTTTCACATTTTTTTTCCTGTAGGACAGAAACTCCCAAAGTGGCTTTCTTGCAGATCAGCAACAAACAAGACTTGTTATAGATACTACTGTTCTTAGTCCACGGTCTCCATACTGTTGTCAGAGCTTAAAATAAAAATCCTTTTTCCTCACCCTTGGTAGGTGTGCAGTTGCCTTAATATGATAGTGTGTGTGTCCATTTGTATAGTGTTACTGTGCCCATTGCTTAGTCTCACAAAAATTACATATTCAAACAGTGTACAGTCTAATAGGAATTATCCTCTGAATTTTAACTATCAGATGTTTGTCTGTTATTTAGACATTTATTAATCCATCCCCATTTTTTGTGGCATCCACTTAAAATAGTAAGGCTTTTGTTCTGATAATGCAATAAGATGTTGTGAGAGAAAAATCCTGTATCTGTCTTAAAAAATGTTAATTTCAACAGGAGAACAAAAGATTAGTAAGTAGGAAAGGGAAAAATCCTCTAGGGAGTAAAAAGCATCTTATATTGTTTTTTTTTTCCATTAAGAAAAATGCTTTGCTTTTACAGCAAGAGAGGTGAATTAGTTACGGCTGTGGTATTTTGCAATTTTATCAAGTCGGTGTTGTAACATAAAGCAAAACAGCTGAAATACAGGAAAACCTGTTGGAGTCAAAGTGTCATTAAGTTTCTAGTTCCCAATTCTATCTTTTTGGCGATATAAAGGATAAGGATCAAGTAAGAAATAGTATAGTTTCTGTTTCCTCCAGGAGCATCCAATTTTTGTTAAGTATTTCTGGAGTCCGTCAAACTCTGTAACCCACTAAGGTTGAGTTAAACCAAAAGCACAAAGTTCAAACACTTAAGGAGGTAAGCCTACCAGCATTTAGGAAGAAAATTCTATGTTGCTTTCAAAAATTGTACTTTGAAGCTTTGAAGAAGACGCTAGAAACAATATACAATAGGAGAAAAATGATTATCAACCATTGGAAACAAGCTGTATTTTCTTACTATTTTTTTTTTAATTCCTGTAGGCAGAAGGCTATATAATTTTACAGTAGGAGTGTCTTGTTCAGTTATGTTTATTACAGTATAACAGTAAGCTTTAAAACCTTAAGTTTTTTAAAAAGAATAAGCTTTTAACAGCCAGAGCACTGAATGTTACTACTGGTTCCCAACAGCAATATAAGGATCATACTTTTTTTTTTTTTTTTTTTAGCCTGACATTGGCCTTTTATGACCAGAAACCATAAGCTGTTTTCTAAATCCTTCCAGACATGCTATCAAGCTTTTTTTTCCTGCAAAAATCAAACGCTGTAAATCATGTAGTAACCTAAAATATTATATATATTCATACTTAATTTTAGAGTAGATGAGTGACATACAATGCCTGTAAATAGAATTTTGAAATTAAACCTTTTAGTTGTCCATTCCATCTCTGTGTAGCTGGAGGTATTTAAATACTAATGTTTTACACATACTCAGGTTTTATATATGCCATTCTGTCAACATCAATACTATGAAATCATCTGTAAAATTAATCTGCTGATATTTAATTTTTGTCATAAAAAGGAAGGCTTACAAGTTTGTCTTCATTGTCCAGTTAAAATTGTGTCTCTTTCCAAAAAATAATTAAATATTTTATTGGCCAAAAACATTCTGTAACGGTGACTAGGGTACATCTCTACAGAAGCATGGGCTCTTTTATTTCCATTACATTCTTTGTTTGTTGAATGAAGGAGAAAGAAGAAACTAAGATCCCCTTCTTGCTTCCTCTTGCGTCTGACGATGGCTCTTGGACCTGCAGCAAAACAGATCTATGAGTCCATGGCTGCATGACACCTTTTTACCTCTCCTTTGACTACTGCCTAAAGAAATAACTCCTGCTCCATTTTTAACAAAACTGTTCAGGGATCCAGGAGAGGGAACTGAAGCTTAAAGTAATCCTGTCTTTTCTTTGTCGTAGTAACTTTCCATTCTACTCACGTTCACCTACTTATGTGCATATATTGTAATAGGAGCTTAAGCAATTAACTTGAACCTGTGTGCTCCTTATGAAAAGTGCCTACAAACTGTTACTTCCTTACATCACTGGATCCTGTTTAAATCTAACCTTAAATGATTTTTCCAGTCACAGAGGGACTGTGATACATCAGGAGGCCAGTCTAGATTCTCTGAGGTCTTAGTCTAATACCTAGATTCCTGGGTAAAAACTGCCCATCATCAGAAGGAACCAAGCTGTCTAATCTTAACTCTGGAATTCCCTAGTTTTTTAGTTTCTTCATTTTGGTACTGTAGTTTACTGTTTTAAATCTTCTTCTTTGCCTGTATAGGACACAGAGGGAGAAAAAAAATAAGTTCTGCAAGTTGAAAAATCTGTCATGACACAGGTCAAAATAAAATATGTGTACTACACTGTTCTCTAGAAAGCATAATTCTATATGAGACCTAATTAATCTGTGAATATATAAGTAGGGGGTTGATTACAAAGTAATTAAGAGATCACCTTTACTTCCCCTTTCCCAGCTGCTGCCAATCTGTCTAGTTCTATCTTCCAGAGTTTTCTTTTTTTTTCCCTCTCCCTCTTACACTAACTTTCCTCTCTTCTTTGAAGAACAATTGGGCCATATAACTGGTTATTGTTAAGCCAGCTCATTCTACTAGTGGACCCTTCTGTATTCTATCACAGTACTGGTGGATTAGCTTGAGAAATCTGGTATCTATTCACAGATGAGCATTATGGCAAGTTTTCCTCATACCATTAATTTGACTCTATTTATCTGATTAAAAAATTTTTTGTTATGACAGTGCTTTGGCAATCATGACTAATAATCTATGTTTTTTTTTAATTCATTATCATTTCACCTGAATAAAGGAGAATGAATTTTCTGTTAGCTTTTATCTAGCTAAACACAATTTTGTTATTTTTTTTTTTAACTAATATGTTCCAGCTAATGTTTCTTCTGTTTTTATTTTCCCCTCCTCCTGCAGAAATACCAAGAAACAGCAGAAAAAAATAAGGAAAGATTTTCTGTTCTTGAAAAAAAACGAGAGAAGTTGGCCCTTGAAAATGTACATGTGAAAAGTACATTAACACAGATTCAGAAAGAGCATTCATCTCTCCTGGCTGCTTGTGCGCTAATGGCAGGTGCCCTGTATCCTCTCTATGGTCGATCATGTACTTTGTCTACCCAAAGAGACCTTCTCCAGGACCAGGTCAACATTTATGAATTAGTCAATCAAGAAATTAGAACTCTGGTCCATGCTCTCTCTGATGTAGAAGAAAAGAAGCAATATGAAGCAAAGATAAAGAAAAGAAAATGCAAAGGCCTGATACGTGTATTCCGGAAAGGTGTCATTGCAGTTTTGGCAGCCAATAGACTGAAAGTCATAGGGCAGTCTTGCACTGCTCTCTTCTCCTGGGTAGATGGCTTCAAAGAAGGCGTTGGAATCCTAGTTTGTGTAGGGGACTCCAAAGGCAAGCATGATCTGTCAAGTAAGCTGATTGGTTGTTTGATAAGTGTTATGTCAAATTACACGGTTGGTATATAACAAGTAATATTTATTATTAATAGAGTGTAAAGACAGATGTAACAACTGAACATAACTGCCTGAAGTCAGAGATTATATCAGAAGCTCCCCAGAAAGAAAATATTTTTTCATATAATCCTGACAGACGTAAAGTTGCACTTACACTTGTGGGCTCGTACTGTTTGATATTCTAGACTTTCACATTACATGTTGCAGAAGTGGATGCTGCCACAACTCTGTGGTTCTTTTCAGACAGTACAACTTTGTAATCTCCATATATGACTGACCATCAGGGTATTTTTTTGTTAATGAGAATTCCTCTTCTTTCATAAGCCTCTTGCTTATTTCCTACTAGAAATGCCAAAAGTTATATTTTTATTCAGCTAAAGTAATAGTATAGGATTTCTGCATTGTTTTGTAGATTGTGTGATCCTTACTTCCTTTCTTATTACTGTAAAACCAGACCAGCTCATGCTTCTACCTAAAAAAGCAAAGGTTAACAAAGAGCTTTTGTCAGATTAGAAGATGCATTTTATTTTCTGTTTTAATAGCTAAAATTGTCCAAGTATAGCAAATATAGTCTAAAGTATCCTGAAGGAAGAATAATTTGGGGGCTTTTATACTTATTTTTGATTAATTTCTGGAAGACCTGAAGATATATTTGTGTGCCTTATCTGTATTACTTGGTTTTATTGCTAGATATGATTCTGTTTCACAGGAAACAGAAAGGAACAAGTTCACTGTGTTGAAGCACTCAGCTGGTTTTCTAGTTCTGACCTCCTTGCTGCAATAATCAGTTCTGTGGCTGAATTACAGGATGTTGTTAACAAAACAGGTAATTTAAAAAAATATATTCTTGTAGTAGAAGACATAAAAAAAAATCAGAGTGTTTATTTGACTTCCTTTGTCAGGATTTTATATAAATTATTTTGAATCAAACTTCTGGAGAGCTGTGTTATTTAAACATTCTATATTGGTGTTATGATATTTATTCTTAATAATTTCTGTACATAGAGCCAGGGAAACATAAGGGTAGAGGGTGCTTCTAAAATCATCTCTGGACATCTTTGTCATGAGAGAGAGAAAAAAATATGTCCACACCTTGCTTATAGATACTTGTCTAACCTGTTTTTAAAAGCTTGCAGTGAAATAGGATTCACAAGTTTCCAGGTCTCTAGTTCTGCTGTTAAGTTTGAAAAACATTTTACTGAATTCCAACATAGTCTTTTATGATAGAGAATGCCTACACCATTTCTCTCTGTCTGGTCTTGTGTTTCTTTACTGTGGACCCCAAAACTGGCCGTATTCACCTTGGGGCTTTACTACTGCTGATGAAAAATAAATAATTTCCTACTATGTTTTATATGTTAACCCATATTTAATTTGGGATTGGGCACTCTTTTTCTTTCTGTCTTACTGGAAACCTAAAATTTTTCAGTTGCTTTATTTTTTTTTTTCACACTTATGTTAATAATGTTAAGCTTGTCAAAGCCAGTGAGCTAGTCATGTAACCAGGATCTTTTTGGGGGAGGTATGGTGTAAGTTCTCTCTTACTGTAGTTGAATATAGGTATTGTCACTGTGCATTTCAGTGGTTTTTAGCTGCTCTCAGACAATTTTTAATTCGTGCTGGAGTTTCAGGTCACCTTGGAGAATCTGCAGGATCAGAATACTGCAAAGGAGATCTGGGCTGCTGAAAAGTGCCCAGTTTTGCCTTACCACAGTTGTTCTCCAGTATTTGCTTTTGTTAAGTCAGTGGGGGAAGAGCAATGAAGAATAACTGTCTTGGAAACAAGGATTTCTATATCTGTCAGTTATTTTACTGTGTGATTTGTTTGTGATAGGAGTGTGTGAGTTGGTGCAGATCAGAGGACTGTCTCATTCACTTTTCCGTCTCTTACGGTGCCTGCATCTAGTTAATTTGGACACAAAAAATTTTTCTGTGCATGATGTAAAACTCCTTTGTTGTTCTAATCTGATTATTCATGCTAATCAGATTAAAGGCTAATTATTTCTAATGCCACAGCATTTCTGGTTTCTGAAAGACCATTCTGTTTGATAGTATTTTTTTCATCTGTTTAAAAAAAATTTTTTTTACTTGCTGTTTTGTTTTTGAGAAATAAAGACCTCTCAAATTACGCACACTACAGCATTCTTATTTTATGTCTCTACCGTGTCTCCTGTCTAACTTTAGCATCCCTAATCTT
The DNA here is from genome assembly GCF_003343005.1 of Rhea americana. Classification (NCBI taxonomy): domain Eukaryota; kingdom Metazoa; phylum Chordata; class Aves; order Rheiformes; family Rheidae; genus Rhea; species Rhea americana. The sequence continues at coordinate 2,238,034 of NW_028185361.1, read as the reverse complement.
CTCAGTCTCTCCTCACATCTTACTATACCTGCAGAAAATTTTAATACCATTCTCTAGCAATGTCATCTTTTGATTCCCAGCTATTACATGTCTTTCTTAGTCAAGCACTTCTTTGCAGTGAAGATTGATAGAAGACSTCATTTGATTCTTCTGCACTAAAGTCATCCTTAGTTGTTCTCCATTTCCTGATAATTCCAAACAATTTTGTGACAGAATAAAGAATATTGGAAGAAAGGAAGCATAATTTACATAAATAAAAGGAAATTATAGGACAAAGAGAATGTGATACAGTTCAAGCCTGAACAGTAGGCTAGTTCTAGAAGTCAGCCATTGAATCAAGAGTTTTGAATTAGTTTCAGAAACTTTTCTTGGGTCATCTAGCTTTTCAGTAATTTAAATTTGCATCCTTACAAAACAGTGTTTGAACTGTGTTTCAAAATACTTACAGAGGAGATACTGCAAGTGTTGCTGTGTATAGGCAGCTGAACAAGAACAGCAGATTGAAAGAGAATCAAGGGTGAGAATTGTGACAGTATCATGGTACTGAAATGACTAATTTTTGTACTCCAAACCTCATGATATTTTTCCTGTATTGAAATATATGAGACTTCTGATGGACCCAAATTTCTGTACTCTATACAGTTTTGATGCTCAGAATTAGCGAGAGCCATGCTGATAAAGTTAGGGCTGCAGTTTGATAAGTCTTTCATAGCTCCTCTCTATTTAAGTCATTTTCACAGAACCCCAAAATCTAACTGCCCATGTATTACATGGGATTCTGTTGCTTGTGGGATCGACCTTTCTTAAGAACCTCTGGTTCACCAAATTTTAATAAATATGAGTTAGAGATGAAATTCCTGGAAGTACCAAAGTAATGAGAGTTGGAAGAAATATATTTGAAAAAAGAGTTGCATAGTTAAGACTCAAAGATATGTGTTCTTTTGTGTTATGTAAATCATATTTCAAGTAGGGATTTAACTCACAAATTCACTTAAATGATTTTGATTTTTTTTTGTATGTAAATAAGCAACTGAGAGGAATCTACTCTGTTTAGATCTTGAAAGTCAGTCAGTTCTGGTTCAGATTAAACTACAAATCACAGGAGAGAGTAGGCACAAGACAGTGCTATGATAGGATGTGGAATGGCTTAGTGTGTTAAGACAAAAGATGCACAGGTTCYGAGGAGGCATTTGAGGCAATTGAAAGGAACCAAATTCAGATCAGTCAGATAACAGTGGAACTTGTGGGTTGTGCTCTGTGGTGCTTTAAGGTAAAAGGGAAGAGATTGGCACATTCCTGGCACATTTGAGAAACAATCTTTTTCATATATTTTTGACATTCATGATCATTTTCCTCTGCTCTGCTCATTAGTAGTTTGGTTTACATTCTGACATGTTGTCTTGGAATAATCTCAACTTCAGCTTGAATAGTTCTTTAAAATATGTTTTTGGTAAGCTTAGTCTTTTTTTAACAGAAGCTGTGTTACAGTAAATCAGAGAAATAAAAGGTTAAGTTTGTTTGAATACAAATGTCATCAGCTGTAACATACACAGAATCTTTGAAGCTTAGCATGAACATTTTAGTCTTGTATAATATACGGAGTTCATTCTTGCTGAGTTTTCTATTTCACCAGAACAAAGCAAACTAGAATTCTTTTTTCATCTGTCGCTGAAGTAAGATTTGTCACTTTTCATTGTCTTTTTCTTCATTTAATGTAAAATTAATTGCTTCTTGGCCTGTGACTGTATTTGTGTAATTCATTTCTTAGATCATTAAATACTTTTACTGTAATTCCCTGATTGTTTGTGGGCATATACTTAAAGTGTATATGCTGAAAGTGTAAATTCTCTTCTCACTGGTAGTAAATATAGTTACTTGTAGAATTGTGTTTTATTCTCATTTCACCTTTCAAAGAAGTATATGACTCCTATCAACAGATTTTTGTTTTACTCAAAACCACTGTTCATTAAAAATTAAACAGAGGTGGTGCTTTACTTTTTTTGTTTCCCATCCCAAGAAAGTTTCTTCAGCTGTGGGGAAATACTAAAAATGCAACCAGGGGCTGATTAACTGGAATCCTGATAGTGAAGAGGAATGATGATTTCAGAATACTGAAACACAATTTCCCAAATTGTTATTATTAAAAATTAATTTTTATTATAGGTGAAGTGAGAGTTCTACATGTACAGAAAGACCTACCATGCTAGGAACTGCACACACAAGACAAAAAGATTATGCTTTTTTGCAGGCAGATTGTATCCTGTTTAGTGAGATGATAATGGGAGGAAAAATGAAGAAATAGCTCACTGGCAGTTTCCTTGCTGTAATAGTTACCAAAAATCACAGACAAGATTTGGTGGAATCTTGCATGGAAGGCAGTACAAATGTTCCAGTTTGAAATTTATGTTATTTTTCAAACTAATATTGTCATCATGATCGGAAAAAAGAGATGGCCTTTGAAACTGAAAGATAGGTAGAAAAGGGTTAAGTTGTGATATGTATTAAAATGTTGAAAAGTAGTTTGCCTTTAATGTGGTAAGTAAAGGGAAACCAACATAAGGAAGAAGCCTTGTTCAAGTGCAGAAAAAAGCATTAGAGTAGCAGTTTCTTCTGGATATGAGGAGAATAATCTTTTTTTGTGTCAAAGAATGTTTGATAACTGAAGTGCAAGATGAAAATGTTGGACAAGATTTTTAGCTTTAGAGGTGAATGGAAAGAGACATATCTTAGACATGGAGAAAGGAAAGATTTACTACTAGAATGGGTTTTGGAGAGCATGAACTCAAATACATCATTTCACAAACAGGAATGAAAGGTAAGCTGATGTTTTGAAACCACATTGGAGGATGGCTCTGAAAAAAGAAAATTTGACTTTATCATATGCTTTTTTTTTTCTTGCTTGGGGTAGATTAGGTTTCATATATATAAATGATGCATTCTTTATAATCAAAATCAGAGCTAATCTAAATATAGCAACCATCTTGCTTACTTTGAACCTTTGGCTTTATCTTTATAATGTATAAAGAGTTTTTACACTTAAAGTCACTGTGGTTGTGTTTTTTCTGTTCATACTTTTAAGTAAATATTTTAATTCACTGCAGCAACAGGAGATCTGCTTTACACTGAATGTAAATAAGCTCTTCCATGCTTGTCATCTTGCACTGATAGTATCATAAGACAAGTAATGACAGATTAAGACCTGCCTAGCAGAGGGAAAACTAAATTACAAGACTTTTATTAAGGCATAAATAAACCTATTAACTGTTATCTGGAATACCAATTAGTGGAAGGAGCACTGACAATTTTATTTATCAACATTAAACACAATTATTAATTACAGACCTGACGAATCTAGCAGTAAGCAGGACATGTTGGGTGTGCTGGGGCCTTAAGTCCATTATATGAGAAGGATGATTACCAAAATCCTATGGGGAAATAAGTAATTGTAGCTGTAAAATTTTAATTGCCTTGGAATAAGGTAAATTATATTCTCTTGTCTCAGAATATAAATAGTATGGCATTAAGGTACCAAGCCTCACTAGTTTTGAACAGCAAATGATTTAGTCTGTAAAGGGTGGGGGCTGAAAACACTCAGAGAATTTGCATTGTAAATATTACAGTAGAGTGATTTACCTTTTGTGGTTACATGTGACATCTGTCACTTGGTTTGCATTTAGCTTGCCTCAGTCATACGTGTTTTGGGAATCACTAAGTTAGAACATCCAAGAAGGACTTAAGAAGAAGAGAATTCTCTCTCTTGGAAGAGAATATAAAAACAACTGGGAAATTATTCTTTGACAACCAAATCCAATTCTTTACAATCCTTCTTACCCTTCCTATCCAAAGATTATTAGAAATAGTTTGTTCATTATGAAGATTGTCCTAGTTTCTCTGAGGAAATCCCATGAGCTTGCTCTTCCACGCCTAGTTTAATGGAAATTTCCCACACAGTACATTCAGAGAGATGTTACTTGTTACCCCATCCTCCCAGATGAGAATAGTAATCAACTTAATGTTTCTTTCTTGTGTTGTTATTTTTTGAAGATCCAAATTCCTGGCTTTCTGGACATTTGCTTGTAAGTGCAGCCAGAAACTCTTTTTCAAAACTTATGGAGAAGCTTAATGTAATAATGGAGACTGTTCCGCTAGACAGCAGCAGAAACATTACTTATGTGGAGAAGGACTCCTTGGTACAGAGGCTGGCTCGTGGACTTCATAAAATAAATGTTCAGGCCCTAAAAGCTGGATTATATGACAGACTACCCATTATGGTATGCATATTTATAGTGATATTTCCTGGAAACAGTAGGTTGACAGCCTAAATATTATGGTAGAGCTCTCTTGATAATATCGTTAATTTTATTTTGAATTCTATATAGGTCAGTTACATTGAAGTCCTATATAGAAAACATAACTTTATTTACAACACCACGGGCACAAAAGGCCCTGAATAGATCTTATTTTTATTGTTATAGTAAAAAAATTTAGGAAAAAAGAATATGTATTTTCCATGAATTATGTTTTAAGTTCTATCAAAATTGTATATGCTTTATAATAACAAATCTGTTACTCTACTTAATTTAAAGGTTAACGGTCTTTGTCTCTCTCCTGCTTACTATTCTTTAAATAAAGTTTCTGTGCCTTTCCCCAGTAATAGAAATGAAAAGATAAACTTCTTTTCGCTCAGAATCTCTCTTTCATCATACAACTTCCTTGAAAATTGATACTTTCTTGAGAACAAATTTTTCAGTAACCCTCAATAGTAGATGAAGCTGGTTCACATTTGTGTATGTATTTGAGATACTGAGAGCAAATGACAACTTTCTCTCATTTGCTTAGGTATTAAATGTGATTGATTTTATTGCTAAAATAGCACATTCTATAACACACAAAATTGTTTCCATTTACTAACAGAAAAGCATAGCATTCTTGCAGAAGCAAATATTTGAATTTACACAAAGGCTTCATACAGCAGAGGTGGAACGCCGTTCACTACGCTTAGAACTTGCAGAATTCAAACGGAATTTGAATGAGATGAAAAAAGAAGCTGACAAAGCCCAGAGCCTGCAAGAACAATTAAATATGTTCAAGCAATCTGTAAGTATATTTGATTTAGAAAAGACTGCTTATGGGAGAGACCTTCTTACACATATTTTGATTTGTGTTCTTTAGAAAAACAAGTATAAAACCAATCTACTATTAACGGAATTTTCCAGAAAACTTTTGTTGTAAATGTCACTGAACTATAAGCCAGATGTATTTAAAATAGTTTTCTTTCCATGGGTGTTTCTCTTTGATTTGCACAGTGAGGTATTCCATGTAAATTACATGTCTGGTCTTCAGTAACCCAGGGTTTCTTCCATAGGTTGAAGCAGTTGGTGTGGCTTATATACTAGCAGAAGAATTATAGATGTTACTTCAAAAGAGTAGAGTCAGCTAAAATGCAGAGGTTTAATAAATACGTTCATGACAAGCTCATGAAACATAAATATAATACTTGAACTCTGCACTGATATTCCTGAATATTACAGTAAGTCTTTTACTGTAGCTTTCAGTTTACTTGTAGGAGGGAATTTATCAAAAAAAATCTCCTTTCTACGTTCTTAATAGCCTATATGCACCAAGTCCCTCTTATCCTTTGCTAGAGCTAAAGGGTTTACTTCAGCACTATGGGTGCAGTAACCTGTAAATAGCACCATCTGGCAGGTGTGAAGAGAGACTAGAAAAAGGTTGCTTAACCACTATAAAGCTGCAGCATAGCAGGGAAAAGACACAGTGCTTGAGGGATTTATCCTCACTGCTCTATGGCTGGRTTTCTCTGTGTGCAAATGTGTTATTCTGCCAGATTGTCAATTTGTTCCCTGTCGTTGCCCAGAGAGGTTGTGGACCCTCCTTCGCTGAAGATGTTCAAAGTCCGCCTGAATGCAACCCTGTCTAACATGCTCTAGGTGACCCTGCTTGAGCAGGGGGATTGGACTAGATGATCTCCAGAGGTTCCTTCCAACCTCAACCATTCTGTGATTTTATGATTTGCCTTCAGTCCCTGTAGGAGGGGAGCAACCTGCACTTTTTCAGGATGTTGGAGACCCACTGGCATCTTTCCTCCTCTTACTTTCTGTAGGGTGCATTTGGAATTGGTCACATCTGAGCAGTCTGAGAAAGTGAATGGCTAAATATTCCTATCTGTTCTTACAGGTGCCTCAGTATATCTGAAATAGCCATAGCCCAGAATGCGCAGTATTTACTGTAGCTGTGCCCTAAGTTGATCCTGAGAGCTCTTTGGTAGATCTATCATTGTGACCCCATCAAAACACTTCCAAACCCAGCATAGTTAATAGATGATTTTGTATCTTTTTATACATGATATTAAAACATGTATATTCTCTTGAAAATGTGGTTCTCTTAACAAAAGAGAAAGGAGGATAAAGGAAAGGGGCTGAACAGAGCATATGTAGTATGTTTCGGTAAGGTCATTTTGACAATTTAAGGATATTGGGAAAAGTAAGACTTTTAGATAGAGATTGTGTTGTTTTTCCAACTGTGTTCATCAAATGTGGCAGGTTTTCAGGCATGCAAGTCTTACAATATTTTAAATAGAATTTTCAAAGCTAAATGTAACTTTAGAACAGTTAAATGAACTGTGAACTAAAGTAATTGCTTTTCATCCACTATTTTTCTGTGTATCCGTTCCTGATATATGTAAACTATTTTGCATCCTCTTCTATTGACTGCCATTCCATAGCAAAGTAAGTGTTCATATCCTCTTATCAGCAGATGGAAACAGACAAAGTACTCTGTAGTTTTACTTTCTCATATAAAAAGTGTATCTATTCTCCTTCCTATTCCTAGCTGGTAGAATGGCTCTTTGACTCATGAACAAGTATGTCTAATTGTCTTCAGTTTTGTTTTTAACAAGTTTTATTCCCTTACAGTTCTGCACATGCGTATTTTTTTCTTCATTAGTAATAATTCTTTACAACCTACGGTGTTAGGTTTGGATAGACTAATTAATACATATTGTTTACAGTAGCCTGAGTGCTTTCTTGAAAAAATATGATGAATGAAATTGCCATTCGGTGCTTAGCTTGTCTTCATATTTAAAAAAACGAGTATCGCCTGAGCATGCTTTTGTACTAGAATGTTGTATTATTAAATGGAACTCTAAAGGTCAGGCATATAAACAGATAAATACAGTTACACAATCAAACATAATTTATTTCCTTTATCAGAAATTGATCACCAGTGAGAGGTTTGAAAGTGCATGTGAAGAATTAAATCATGCATTACATCGCGAGCATCAGGCACAAATGCTTTTGAATGAACAGGCCCAACAGCTACAGGAGTTAAATAATAAACTAGAACTGCACTCCAGTGAAGAAAGGGACAAAAACCAAATCTTAAGTGAAACTGTAAAGGTAAGATGATCATCTTTCTACAATAGATACCAGCAATTTACCTTTTGGCAAATGCAGCAAATCTCACAGTTCTTGTGCAAATAATACTCTTAAGAGTAGGTGAATGTATACTACATCTATTGGGATTTTAAGGTACTAAGAATGTACTTTGAAGATGAAACTTTAAGATATAATTTACTTTTTTTGATATTGAGAGTGGTTTGTGTACACTACTTAGCTATCATGAGGTGTTTGGAGACCAAAGGAAAATTGATGGAAAAAATAGGGGAATAGCAGTTTTTCGATAAAGATCATTAGAATATTTTAAAATTTGAATTAGCTGTTTCCTGAATAGTGTTAAGACTATATTTGCCATTGTTTAGAATATGCTGGACGAACAGAAGAAGATGTCCTCCTTAATCTAGTTTTAGACTTTTTTCCCAGACATGATGAATAATGAGGAAAAAGAATTTGTTATCAAAGCCTTTGGTAACACTGATATCAAGGCAGGTGAACTGCAGCAAAGAGTTAGTCTGGAGTGGTGTACAGTTGAGAAAGCTGAAAGAATATCATAGAATTATTAATATCAAGAAGGGTTTTTTTACTAGTATTTGTATTTACTAAATGAATGTACCTCACTAAGGGTGAAAGATACTGAGATTTACAATTTACCTGTTGCCTTTTTTGGTCTTTCTCCATCTTCATCCTCCAACTGTTGGCATTATATTTTAATATAAGAATTGGTTAAACTTATCTAATGTTTAAGTAAGTATTTAGCTTGTTAATGCTACCACGTCTTTGTTTCAGATTTAACTAGCGTATATTAAGTCATTAGACTTGTGCTTAAATTTCTTTAGGAAATATTTGACTCAAAATTTTTGAAGGATGTTAGGATTGTAAAGAAGAGAAGGAGTAGGAGAAAAGTGTTATTTGAAATTTTCATTAGAGTCTGCTTTTTATATGTTGCTGCATTTTACCATATGATACTTTATACATAAACATTCCTGTGTGTTTGTTCAGTGATGATCAAACAAGAAGAAAATTGTTAATATTCAGGATGGTGTTTTAAAGAAATGTATTACATGGGTTAAAAATTACTGAATTAGATTTCATCTCTTACAAGTTTTATTAATAAAAATCTTGATACAATTTTTTGAGAATATGAGAGTCAAAAACTCTCATATCAAAGTCCTTGTTTTTGTTGCTTTTTGGAACACTATGATTTAGTGTAAAGCACTTGCTTGAGTATAACTAACTGAACTCTATAAAGATATGATGTGGTATAGTTATCTAGCTGCTATGGTATGAAATCTAAAAAAAGTGAATAAAATAAACCTTAAAATTGAAACTTATTTTTACGACTTACAGATATACTAGCTTGATTTTTTCTAAATGTAYCATTCCAAAGTTCTCAGTTCTTTCTGTGGAAGAGTTTTGAACCAACTGGAGATTGTAGGCTTGTTATCACATAATTGCACTGTGGTAACAGCAGCAATTCAAGCTAGTAATAACTTTAATTCAAGGATGAGAACATTGACTGCTGTCTCCGATTCGTTTGTGATGTTTACTCTCAGGATTAGCATAATATCACATATGGTTGTAAAAGTCTGTATCAGTGACCGTATCAAGGAAGGAACAAAGATCGGTTGTGGTAACACAGCAACACATGTTAATAATCTGGAGCTCTGTGATCTTTATATCAAAGATGTGTGACTTTATAATTCGTAATTCCTAAATCATCATCTCTCCTTAGTTTTTCCTCAATGCATTTTACAGTATCTATATAAAACAACCCAAAAAAGAGTTTGAAATGTATACTGAACACAACCTCCTAAATCCAAATTGTAGTCTGACACAAACTACTTTGATTCCAAGGGGTAGAAGAAAGATTTTTTTCTAATTTTAAGATCTACCACATCACATGTTTTTTAAAGTTCAATAAAAAGTCTTTATCATAAGCTTTTCTTCAGTTTACTGGAATCCCACTGTATTCATGGCTTAATGTGATAGACAGAAGTGGTCTGTGCTTCACCCTGATATTTTAACTGCCAGACACTTCCTCTTAGGTAAACCTTTTTTTGTGATTTAAAATACTTTTTTGTAGTTGTTATTTTGCAGTAATGTTAAACAACCTCATCTTCACCTAGACCTTTTTAAGACATAGTGTTCCTACAGTTTGATAAACTTTGGTAAGTCCTAAGTAGTACATAAACAGGGAGAAGAAAGATGTTCCACAGAAGGAAAATATTTCATCTTAAATTACAAAATAGCATCAGACTAAACTAAACATTTACAACCCTGCAGAGTATGTGTGGTGTGGAGGTGGTGTGAAAGTGATATTTCACATGAATATCAAACTGATCAAGGAGTAAAAGCTGAATGAAGAACTTACCTTGAAGTCTGCATTCATAGTTTCTCAGTGGGGAAGAAGGGGAAATATAGAAGAAAATATTAGATGTTTTTACTTTTGATAACTTATTTTGAAACTTATCCATACTTTCATAGTAATCAGTAAGGAGATACCTTGTTATTCACATACTTTCATAAAGTAGGCTTATTAAAGGAGTAGTGCTTAATTTCTTAGCTTTATCGGTTCAGATTTTAATCCCATTTATTTTTATCTGCTTAATGGCATATACTATAGAGACACTCAAGGTAGCCAATTACGTTTCAAGGTCAGCTAGAACTGAGCAGCCCTTCTACTCCACTTTTTTTATTAGATGAGTTAAGTTGCTAAACTCTGTTTCCTTTGTCTTTGTAGAGAGATTTTTACACATATGCTAAACAAGCATCCATAGTAGATATAATTTTTGCTCTTAATACAAGCATATCATAATTCAAATAAAATCCTTTCCTTCCTGTTGGCAAGCACTATGTATATTTGTATTTATTTCCTTTTAGGGATTTTTGTTCATGTAATTAAAGCTTTAAAAGACAGTTTTTATGTATGGGAAAGTGTCTTGTAAAAAACTCTATGTGCATTTCATGTTTCAAGTACAATATATATTAAATCATGTGACTTGCTACAGATATGCCTCAAAATAGTCTTAAATACCTGTTTTAGAGGAAATACCCTGACTAGATTCTTTTCTCATTTACTCTTCATTAAGTTTTACTCTGTTGAGGTTCGAGAAGCTGCCATTGATTTATGACAGCCTAAATGAGAAAGAATCTCATCCAAATGCTTTGATCGCACTCACAAAAAACATTTTTTTCTAATAGAAAGGTTTGGAGGACTAGTTTTCACTATAATTTTGTTTAAATTATTATAAATTATATATGTATCTTGTATTCAGAAAGTATGGAAGACTTGACTAACCAATCACATCCAGCTAAACTAGACTTTGATGGAGGGTGGGACTGTTCTGTTAGTTTTGTTAAAATTAGAAATTTTTTCCTGAGCAGGCTCTTTGGTGTGGTGAAAGTGCTGCAGAATTAGCTGCTTTTTGTTGCTTTTCCTCTTCAGACATTTATAGCCACATATTTTCCCTGGAGAATCATTTCARTTATTTATACAATTCCTTCTATTTGCACATGCTTTGCAAGTCAGTTTTATAGATAGCAGTTTCTGCAGATGATTTCAGTGTTGTAACTTACAGAAAGGTTAAATGGTTTCACTTACATGAGGAAGAGCAAGTGATTTTTATTTTCCCCAAATAGAACTGCAAGACTAAATAGAATAGGTTACAGTCACTATAAAAACAAGTTAATAGATTTGATATATTTTTTTGGTATTTTGAGTTGGAAAGATTGTCAAGATTTGGATACCCTTTGGGATACTGTTGATTTACAGAAACTTATTTGTCACTTTTGCAAAAAAATGTATTTCTGTGTGTTATCCTATTAACTTAAAGGTTATTCTTTGAAGAAGGTAATATGGTTGATTACTTACTAGTATGTAACTTAATAGACAATATTTATTAGGTTTAGCATATTAGAGACAAACAAGCTCCTTTCTGAATTAGAGTCTAAAATTCATAATTCGTTAATTAAATATTTTTATAAAGTTTCCGTACTCCGTTCTGAACACCTAAATAATTTATAGTGTTGCTAAAAATTAAATATAAATTAGTATTGCCACCTGCCGTATTCTTAGTCAAAAGAGATTATGTGTTTTCTTATCACAGATTACAGGTTAGAGAGTTTTGTCCTGTATTTATTTGTTTGTGCTACACTATTTATTTGCAAAATAATAGCATATGATCACTTCCTTCTCTGGTATGTAATTTCCAGTAATGATAACTTTTTAGACAGACACTCTTCAAAGGCTTCAGCCAGCTGAAGACTTGCTCTGGAGCTCACCCTTTGTGCTTTCTTTGCTTAAAGGTTGAATGGTATTTTGGAGGGAATTTAGGTATATGAGAAGAGAGAGCCTTTCCCAGCAGCTGCTTTCTTATGTAGCAGGAGGGTCAAATATGAAGAATCCTTTTATGGATAGGACCTGTAAATACRGAACTTCCTTTCTGCATTTCTTTCCTGTGAATAAGACTGTATTATTACTCTATCTTCTGCTATCTAAACTTAAACTTCACCTTAAAAGACCTTCTTTTTTATAGTCTGCCCATAAAAGTTTTTGTTTGTTTTATTGTCTCACTAATTTTTTTTAACATCACAAACTTGTATATTACAATTATTTATCACCAAGAAACATTCTAGGCAACTCTGTCAAGCATTTTGTAAGTAGCTCTTTGTGTTCTGTTGCACTGTTCTTTCCTTCTCTGGCTAGCCAGAGAAGCATTTATTACATTGAGGATCTAAGAGTTATTCTGCTTTTTTTCCACTGTAGAGATCACCTCATTAAGAAAATTGATCCCCTRCTTTCCCTCACTGAACTTACCTAACAATCTTACTAGAAAGTATGTGTATTTTCTTTGCTGTGTGCATGGAACATTCATCAGTATCAGTGGGAGTTGCCTGGAGGGACTGAGGTCAGTATATGGCGTTTAAGAAAGTATCGGATTTGCACCACAGTTATCAATGAAGAATTCTTCCTACTGGTAACTAAGTTGTTAAAGGTCTGTGTTAAGACCTTCTTTTCTGAGTTAGTCTTTCTGGAAAATTCATAAGCAAAAAGCAGAATGAGAAAAGAAATGAATTTATAATTTTGGTTATAGTATGTGCATTATTTGCGTTATTGTAAAGTTCAGTTCACCAATTCAAATTATCTAGTAAGAATTGCATAAGCACAATTCAGTTAGAATCTCTTATTTCACAATATGGACTTTACCGTTTTGCTATGCTGTTTAGTTCTTCCGCAGTTGCTCTCCTGTCCAGATTTGGAGTTGGATGTGTCAGTAATAATTCATTGTACTTTGAACACCATAAAGATTTTACACTGGAATTTGAATACTTACACTACATTTTTTATTATTTTTTAAAGTTTTCTTACTGCAGAATTTTACTACTAAGTCTTGTTTAAAAATATTACTCGGTGTTATGCAGCCTGATTTTCTTGGGCAAATTTATACTAAACTGGCTTTATATAGCAAGAAAATAATAAAATACTGTCTAAAATTCCATCTACTTTACAGTGAGAAAATAACTAATGGAATTATCAGCTTATTACATTTGCAGTCAATCTAATCAGGTGTAGATGTTATAAAGACAACCATTTCAATTTTATGTTTAAAAAGTCATATTTTGTTTTTAGTGTGTCAAATAGTTTAAGATAACTAGTGCAGTTGGTCTCACCATATAATAACAATTTGAGTGTAATTGGGCTCTGAAAGGCAACATCATAGAATAAGTCATGATGACGTAAGATTACTGGAGTTAATATTTGAGAGCTAATTGTAACTAGTTGGTTTCCAGTTAATCATAGATACTCCTTTCTAATAAAATTGTGAAATTGTTTGGTCATGCTAGTCTGATTTGATGAAGTATCTTAATTTCAAGAGTCATTTTAGCGCTTGTGCACTCAAGTACCTTTGCAGTAATTTACAGAGGAAGGTTGGTAACTAAGGCAGGTACAAATCTGTCTAGGAACGTATGTGGAAACAAGAATTGCCAGTAACAATAGTTCGGACTAAATTTGTTTCTGAATAGATGGTTTAGATATTGCAGGGGGTTGGTTTAATACATTAATGACTAACACATGGTGAGATCTAGAATGCTTCATTTACATCTTTACTGTGTAGTAATATCGTTCATTTAGGGAGTTGCTTGTTACCTTGGAGTCTCTGCTGCACTGTGGTGTTAAAAAAAAAATCTGACATTCTGTCGTACATTTAATTTAAAAGAAGAAAAATACTTTAACAAAATAATTGAAAAAAGCAGAATATTTTTATGGTAATTGTATCAAAAGTAACTTTTGATGCTTTCTGGGTGCTCCATTTGTAGGAACTTTTTTACTCCCTTTAGAGAGACAAAAAAAAGAAAATGAACAATATCTGGATTTAAAAGCTTAATAGTATTATTGCTGCTTTGTAATTATATTAATAAACACCTCTGTCCATGACCTTGGAATTTATAGTGCAGTGGTAAAGATTTATTGATGTGTAATTTAGAGGAAAAATTGAATTATTGTGTAATTACAGTATGTGATTATTAAGCATATGTACTTGCATGCCACTTATCCCTGTTGGTTTAAGACCTTCTACGATCTCTCAGTTTTCATTCAAGAATACTGAAAGGCTTCTTGGTAAATCCAGATTCGTGCGAGATCTTTGTTGTATTATTGAATCAACTGCAAAGAAACCATCTTACCTTGAGATGTGCAGAGAGACTCAATAGAGCTTTAAAACTGCAAGTGTTTTTTTAAATGTTTTAAATTCTATTTTTCCTAGTAGCTTGGATATCAATGTATAGGACTTTCTGATATACAGGTTCTTGATATACAAGCCTTTATGTGTAGATTTGCTTCTTGATGAACATCGCTAGGATTGCTTTATTTTTCACCTTAGTCAGACTTTCCTATGATCTCCCTTTCTGCTCCTGTATAGTTAACTCTGTGACGACCTTTATATCTTCTTGTAATGAAATCGTAACTAACTCCCAACCAACCATATGAATGCAATTTAGTATGTATCTCAGTGGCACAAGGAAAGAGATGTATTCTTTCATAATTCTGTCCCCTTTCTCAACTAACTTTTGTCTAATTTGATTTTTAAATTTCTATTTGATTCAGCTATTTTCATTAGGTGTTAGATGATTTTCAAGGACTTTTTCCAAAATTCATACCACCTTCTACTTCCAAGTTCTGTAGCTATGTTATCTTCTTTTTATCTTGACAAAGTGTGGAAGTTCTTTGAGTGTGTAACAGAATAACATTCAGAAGACAAATGACATTTTTATATATTGCCTATTACCTTTACAATATGTATTTATGATAAACCTGTGTAAGTTCTTGAAGAGTGCCGTGTGAATCATTATACTGTCTCAAGAAGGAGTTTTTCAAAGTTTTTAACAATTTCCAACTAAAGTAAACCTATCTTAATTTGATTTTTTTTATCTGTAGACTTTAACGTAAGTAATTAAGTGATTTGAAAATGATGAATTTAAGATTCGTGAACTCTAACATAAGTTTCAAGATTTTATTTGTAAATAGTAGTTCATTGCCATGCAATAAGAAAACTTCAACTGTAAGGATGAAGAAATTAATTTTTTATTCTCAAAACATTAATGATAATTCACTAAAATAATTGAGGATTTTTAGTATCACCCTATGTATTCGATAATATGCCATGTTTATTATTATTTCTTATATATGTGAGTAAAGCAGGTAATATTCCAAGTCTTAAAACATCATACAACCATTTTACCTCATCCTATACATGCTAAAAAAAAAAGTTGAAAAGTGTGGATATTATTTCAGCTTAATTGTTGCAGTGATTAATTGCTGTCAGTCATTGTAACTTGCTTTCTTGTGTGTGTGTGTCATGCTCAGAAAATGTGTTCCTCTTAAGGACTGTGCTTGCTAGTAGCACTTGATATACCACGAAGCATGTCCACAAGGAAGGGAGACACTCAGCCGTTATGTCTTTATAGCCCTTTGATCTCCATGTTACGTATGGGGATGTAATATATCTTTTGATGCTTTTTCAGCAGAATGATTTAGAAGTTTCCTACTATATTAGTTAAATTTTATTTCACTGTATCTATTCCTTCTGCTGAGAAGATTCTACTGTCCAGCTATTAATAAAGAAGGGATGGTAGTGACCTACGTAAGAACAAAGGTAGAGACCTTTCAGCATGAAATGACATATTTATCAATTCTTTCTTACTTTATGGAGATTTAAAGAACAAAAGGAATAAAGAGAATCATGTATGCATGTTTCCCCCCTGCAGATACTTCATTCAGTAGGATGTGGTTGGCATAATATTAAAATAAAATATGCATACACTAAACAGCATTTGGGGCTGTCTGTGGAAACATATGTTCCTGAATACAAATGTGCAGTTTGGTCAGACCTGTTCTACTGAAAGAGAACTCAGTGTGTGAATATAACCTGAATAAACTGGTAAATCTGTCTAAGCTGACATTAGTATTAGTGGCATGTTTAAAAAAATAAAATAATAAAAAAAAAAAATCTCAAATTCAGTATTAAAGAAAATGGAAAAATTCCTGAAGCAAGATGAAAACTTCAGCTGGTATAATTTGGCACACTTCGTGGTGTCTGAAACTGCTTAATGTGATGGCACACGCTAATATACTGCTGTCTAGCAGAATTGTGTAGCAGCCTTATTCAAGAAACTACTACAGAATGAATTGTAGCAGTAACTTAACTGGGACTACCAGTATATTGAATTCATGGAACATATATATATTTCTACTCAGAATTCAATCTTGATTTCTGCATAACCAATTTACTGAAACTATTTTTAAGACTTTTAGGATTTCCATTTTTGATTTGATGTGAAGACTGATATACTTGGTATACTGTATTACTTGTTTCTTCATTTTATTTAGAAAATAGAATACTGCATCATTGAACCTAACCCTGATTCCCTTTAAATCTGTGACCTAATTCTCACTGACTTTAGATTGTATGCCTTTTAAAATAGGTGACAATGGCAATGAAATTACAATAATTTAATTTGTAGGTAATATTTCTTTGTCACTGGTAGTAATTTTTGTTGTTGTTTCTCCTTTTTCCTGAATTATTTAAACTAGCTGTTGTGGTAAAGAAATATCCCAACCAAATTCAAGGTGCAGGTCCACTGGAGGAGCACTGTTGAAGAGCTTCATATAATTTGTTCTGGGGCATAGAAATGTCACTAGTAATGCAAGGTTAAGACCAAGAGGACATAATTGGAGACAGATGGTTTGAGCTCATTTCACGTATGGTGAAGCAATACATTGTATTGCCATAAATATCCAATTAAATATTTATATGTATGTATATATATACATGTGTGTATATATATATATATATAGTAGCTACTCTCTATATAGTATACTATATATATATAGTAGCTCATGTAAACTATAATAAAGATAAGAGATCAGTTCTGTTTGTATCTTTTTCTTGTACACTGTGTGGTGATGTGCACAATTAAATAATGAATAGCACAATTACACAACAACATTGTTAATGTTTACATGTAGTGAGAGCAGCGTTATAGAGCAGCATTAAATGCTGTCTCTTTAAAACTAGGGGCTTCAYATATAGGGATACAAAAGAATTATGAAAATATCTGTTTTATAGTACAAACTATAAAACATCTTTCTAAAATCTTGAACTGTAACAACTTTAAGGTTGGGGCTCTGTCAAGATAAAAAATGTAACAATAGAAAAAAAAATAGGATTCTGTCTTTTCTGTGGCACTTAAGTAACTGATTTAAGGGCATGACACTTCCAAAGTAGAGAAAAGCTGATGATGGTGCAGGGCTGGATCTTGTTTAGCCTGTATCTCTGCAGCATGGGCCTTTACACAGGGAGGGGAATTTACTTTTCTAGGGAGAAAGAAACAACCTTCTCTTTCTCTCTCTCTCTCTTTTTTTCTTTTTCTTTTT
>NW_028185361.1:2200975-2220500 GCF_003343005.1 Rhea americana | reverse complement strand
TTTTTCTTTTTCTTTTTCTTTTTCTTTTTCTTTTTCTTTTTCTTTTTCTTCATTTGATATTTTCCAGGTTTCTGGAATGTTTAGAAAAATTCTAGGAAAGAATTAGTAGTAACAGGGCAGGTAGTATGTCACAGGTGATTGGGAAATGAATGATTCTGTAGACGTGCCATGAAGCATATGATTCCAGCAGTTTGTATTTGCATAACRTGATTTTTTTTTAAGCACATAAAATCCAGTCATAGAGACTAAATTTTTTATATATATTTTTGATTATGTTCCATTGAGAAAGTAGAATCCTGCTCTGCTAGTGATTATTCTTTCCAGTAGTAATAATATAGTTCACTTAGCTCAGAAGACAGTAAAACTCCTAGAGTATCAAACCCAGAAATTTTGTATTATGTACTTTAATGTTTTCCCAAACCTTCTTTAGAAATTCAGCTTAATTATTATCTCTGGCTGGTTTCATGTATGTCTGGCAGGCCCAATGCATGTCAGCATTCAAAAGGATGTCCCTCCTTTAAGATGGCTTTTCAATTTGCATTCAAATGCAGCAGTATAACATCTAACACTTTTTCACTCCAGTGCTTTTGCTAGCTCATAATAACAGTCCATGAGGACCTAGCCTGTATGTGGACAGTTTATATTTTGGAATTACTTTTTCAGTAATTTCTTAAGGAATTTTACGTAATTACTTAAGGAATTAAGTAAATATTTTAAGGAATTATTGAAAAAGCAATTCCAAAATACAAACTTTTAAAGATTTGTTTACTTTGAAAATGAGTGATGTGAACACCGTATGTCTAATCTGAAAAGTCAGTATATAGAGTTACTCAGAAACAGCTACTGCATTTAAAATAATAAACTTTTATGATAACTTTTAAACATACACAGCTTGCTGACTTAGAAAAGCATTTTAAGTCGTGAGGTATTAAACATTTTTGGACAATGTAATTGAAAAATACATTCCGTATTGATCAGAACAGATCTTTTTCTTGAGAAATAAACTGAGATACAGGACTAAGTCTGCATTTTATTCACTGCCTTGTAGCACAGAGTACCACACTCAGCTTTAAATCCTTGAAGCAATGTAATCCAGCCTGAGCCACTGCAGATAAAATGCTTCTGGTACTCAAACTCAGACTTGGATGTCTCAGACTTGTGCTTCAGTCCTTAAGCAGACTGTTGTCTAGACATATGTATGTAAAGTCATTCACTTTCAGAATGGGAACACCTGTAGTTTGAAGTTACTTTTGTGAGAGGACGTTTTGCAAGCTGAAGATTTCTCTGTTTTTTCCCATCCACTCCAGAAAGTGACATTATTGAATAAAACTTTCTATTGAAGTATTTCTTRAAGAGTTCTAGTTGTTGAGTAACGGTGTATTGCAGGCCCTCTTTAAACCACTGGCATCATCATGCAACTTCTACTACTACTTGACTTTTTTGTAACACTAATTTGACTAAAGTTTTCTGTTGTTAGCACAATCTGTGTTTTGGTATCATGCAATATTATGAGGCGTTCTTGAAAGGAACAATCATGAACAATTGTATCTGACCACATGTCAGAAAAACCAAAATATGTCTGAATATTTACCTTAATTCACCAGTGTTTTACTGTTTATTTATTAGAAACATTGCAATAATTAGTGTTACCATTGTGCATACTAGTCACTCTCTTGCCCTGTGATCTCGTTATGCTGGGCACTTTCTAACAAGGAGCAAAAGCTTTTCTGTGCCTTTTAGATATAGTGTGATCCGTAAACTATGTTTAACCACTTCAACTACATCAGATACTTCAGAGAGGACACATCAGGTGTCTTGTTCCTTACAATGTCAGACCATCAAAAGATTGCTGCTACCATGCTGAAGATTTAGCACCAAAGAGATTAAAAACATCACTGCTTTTCTGCAAAGCAGGTAAAGCTCTTTCAAATGTCTTTTTGAGTACACACACATTTCTTATGCTAGAGAAGTTTAAAGGGCATGTGAAAGCATCTGTTGTTAAAGGGATGTCATGGGTGGTCAGCCTCAGGTTAGTTCTGCTTTCTGGGAAAAGAACATCTACATGAAGTTTATTTCAAATTGTTTTAAGACACTACTGCAGCTACTTGAAACACACATTGAATCCAGGTAGGTTGCTCTGACAAAGTTTGATTTCCAATTGAGAAGTCTACATCCATCTTGTTTGTTGGCATATCTGTAAATATATTGGATTTTTTTCATATTTTGAGAAGACTATTTTGTCATTTTTTTTGGCCACAGAACCTTTCTCTACAAAGATTTTTAATCTTGTGTTTTGATAGAAAAAGCTTCGTTTAGGTTTGTTCTAGGTGAGGAGGGATTTTTTTCAGAAAACATCTTTTAGAAAGTTTGTCTGTATAATTTGATTTGTTATAGATATGATTTGTTTTTCACATATTTTCACATGCAGAAAATACACTTAACATTAGTATTGATGTAACTTTTTGTGCATTTTGGATTAGGACCTTTCAAGAATCCACAGTTTCTTCAGAGTACGTGTAGACTGTTTAGCCCATAGTACTCTTACAAGGCTAAAAGCCAAAGGTATAATGGAGATTGCTATGTAAAATTGTAAATGTATGAAAATACCTCTCATTTTTGTACTTGAAAGAATGTTATTATCCTAAAGTAGTATCTACATAACACTTGTTTGTGGTGGAAGAGTGAATATGTATACAGTTATTTTCTAAATGTGTCGACTTGTCACATAAAGAACAGTAAGACATCAGTGTACTAATAAGAAAGGTGAAATGTTAGTTTCGCTTGATTATGTAAAGAAAATAATGCTTTGGAAAAAAAGGCTGTATAGAAAAGGTCAAGGCAGTTTAGTCAGTAATGCCTGCCTCTTGAATACCAGCACTGAGAATTGAGCAAAGCAGATTAGACTAATTTAAACTTTGTCTTACAGGCTGGCATTTTGATCTGTTGTTACTAGTAGTAGTAACTTCTCCAGGCTAGGAATTTTTATATGCTTCAGGGGGTTTTCTGACTGTTATCCTCAGTCACTACTTGAGCTCTTGGGACACTTTCACAGGTCGAGAATTGGGAATTCCACTGCTTTTTACTTCCTTTTGTTCTCCTAAATATGTTGCATTTCTTTTGTATCTGTGTTCCAGCACTTAAATGTACTCCTTCTGCTCTTGGTGCTTCATACTTTGGAAGCTCTTTGTGGTTTTAATTTTAAGGAATTAACTCCTTTCTCTGTCTCCCTTAATCATCTTTAGAGTCTACTTGCTGAGTTGGGCACCTGATCTTACAGAAAGCATTGCCAGATGCAGCCAGTGTATGTTTGTAGTTTATTTTGTAGCTTATTACACGCTGGTGCAAATATGGTGAGATTTAGAATGTTTATTTCTTTATGCATTCTGTCATCCTTCCTTTTCTCTTGTGGCTACAAAGCCTTTACTGCAGAAACGCTTTGCAGCCTCCAGTGGCATGATAAGGAGATGGCTTTCCTGATCTATATTTTATGAAAAATGATAGCAGGCATTTCAGCTGGAGGAAGAATGGATGTTGGTAGAAGTTTGTATTTTTTTTTTCTCATTCTGAGATCTTTAGTTATATGGGTAGGATGGTTTTTCACAGGGCATTCACTATACAGGTCTTYTAAAAAGTAGTAGTTTGTATCCATACAAGATGGATGGACATATCAAACTTCATCCTAAAGACAAAATCTTAAATTTCACAAATTACTTCATAATGTATACTCTGCAGTGTATTTGCATGCCTTTTAGTGCAGTGCTGTGTCCATGTAATTTAAATTCAATCTAAYTTAGCTAATCTTGGGAAATATACTCTCAGTATAAATGTCATATATGCTTTTCATAGATTTAGACTGTATGACTATCTTCATTCATCTTAAATGATTGTCCATCTATTATTTTTTGAGTAGAGTGTTTTTGGAGGTGAAGAATAACTATGTTTAATTTTCATTTCCTTTTGTAATTGTGTCTGAAGAAAGAGTTTTCTCACTACAGATAACCTAATCTTGTTAAATAAATTATCTGTGGAAGTTCCAGTTTGTCCTACCAAATGAGATTTTTCCTCAGTGCTCTTAGTTACTTGCTGCTCTGACAAACAAATTGTTTTTCATGCTCACTTTATGGAAAAAAAAACCCACACCTAAAAGGACCTTCCTATAAGGATTCTGATGAAAAATCAGTTTATCTATGTGATTGTGTTAGAATGTAGAGGAACAAATGCAATAATGTCTTGAATGAGCACATGAATACCTAAACTTCTAAACTAAATAGATAATTGGCTATTTACTAAATGTCAATAAATTGAAGTTTGATTTTAAGTTGTTTGAAAATCACTTATGCTCGAAAGTGAGAGCTCAGCATCTTTACAAAACTCTGTGCAGACATTGTAGGTTTTTTAAACCTTCATTCT
This sequence comes from Rhea americana, assembly GCF_003343005.1. Taxonomy (NCBI): domain Eukaryota; kingdom Metazoa; phylum Chordata; class Aves; order Rheiformes; family Rheidae; genus Rhea; species Rhea americana. The sequence continues at coordinate 2,216,090 of NW_028185361.1, read as the reverse complement.
CATTATCATATTTAGCCTTAACTTTCTAACAATTGTAATTGTCCGCAGAAACATTTCAAGATAAATGCATTATCAGGTTTTGAAATTTTCTTATTTTTGTAAATATTAAGACCCAGGGAGCAAAATAAAGGCTATATTGTGGATTAAGTGAAATATCTCAAGGCTGCGCTTTTCTGATAACTGAACCTGAAGTGACCTTTCTCAGACACAATTACAGAGCTGTATGTTTTTCCTTTAATTTCATCAGGGGTTTAATTAGTATACAAATAAAACTTCCCTTATCTTCTTTTCTACCTAATTGGCTTGTCTTCGCTTATATATGAAGTATGTGAAAATGGGCTGTAATTAGGGTGACCGTGTTAACCTTTTTTTCTCAAATGCACTGTTGCCTAAAGGCCTCAAGGCCTAAAAACAGTGCTTTGGATTATTGCTTTGCAATCACCATGGCTCTCCCATAGGTTTTCTCATGAGCAGAAGGGCTTTGGGTGCTGCAGGTTCCCACTGCTTAACGGGATCTTCATTCTTCTCCCCACTAAATGTTTATTGATTATCTCACTGCTCCACACTCAACCTCCAACAACTTAATATCAGGTGACAGTCAGGAGAGTTCTCCAAGTAATTAGAATGGAGCATTGAGGGAACAATTAGGAGCAGAGTTATTAAACTTGATTTATCCTATTCTCTCCTGAACAGTTTCTTGGATATCGGAACATCACACTTTCACAATCTACCCTGGCTGAGAAATTAGTGGCTAACCTGCTGCTTATCATTGTTGCCTTGCTGCCTTGAGGCACACCCTCTAGGTTTCAGTCACTCAGCTGGAAATATTAGAGTCCATAAAGTTTATCAAGGGTTTTAATTAGATCAATCTGAAGAAGGAAAAAAGAAGAGGCTTAGCAGCCATTACTTTAGAACATTCTAAACTGTATCAGAGCAATTTTCAAGGCTTGACTTTAACCCACAGAAGCAAGGAGCTTCAGGTGAAGGCTGAAACTGTTTTTAGGTGGTTTGTTGTATTGTGCTTAGATGCTGCAACATTGCTGATAGGGAAATTCTGAATTCTTTGGACATTTATRTAAGTAACTCCGAAAGTTTTGAATATAATAAAGCAGCTGCTCAGTGAGAATTCCGATTTCATCATTTCTGTATTGCTTTGTCACTACATAATGCAGATTGCTGGCTGTGCCTGTTCTAGAGTGTCTTCATGCTTTCATCACTGTTACTGCCTCATTAATAGACCTGCATGTGCAGCTGATTTGCAGGATTAGCAAGCAGCCCACACCAGATTTGGATACCTAGTGAGTTTCTTCAACATCTGCAATCAATAATGAAATCTGTGGGCTAGAACAGCTGGCTCTTTGGCCCCTCTAAAAGTATAGCCATCTAATAAAAGCAAAATAAATATGCATCCSCTCTTACTAGAGTGTTCATACAAATCTAACCTTCTTCAGCCATTCAGTCCACTAGAATCTTGGAGCCCAATGCTGTTCTAGCCACGTCCACCTCATGAGTTGCAATTAACCATCGTATTGCCTCAAAATAAAATTTTCAGAATTTTCCTCTTCTCTCCACGTTAGAGCGCAGTCCTGTAATTGCCCTTTTCTCAATCAGATTGAGAAAATGAGGTGGACAAAATGTTGGCACCATAGACCCTTCTCTTCATCCTGTAAATATCTCTCAAAAGACAAAAATATGGAGGAGACAGCTTTTAAAGCTCTGATTCCTCAATGTTGACTTAGCCTAATATAAACAAACAATAAACAGAATAAATTGAAGAAGATTCAATGTTCTTAAATTATAGATGTCACCTTTATCCTTKCAAGTACAGATCTAGTTTCTTGGAAATAACTTTTCTGAAATGCTAACAATCCATAACTTGAGCTGTTTAGTCTTTTGATAGTCGCTGAGTAGACTTTCTGAAAGCAACACTTCTGTTTTCCAGTTTCTTTTTGCTAACCATGCAATGGAACCTATGTGCTTATCTTTTTTAGGTGAAAAATGRTGTATTTAGTTGAAATTATTGAGATGATAGGCAGAATGGATCAACCTTCATTAATCTGAGCAAGATTCTAATATTAACACCTCTGGATTCTAGGGCTTTTTAAAATAAATTTCTCAGTGGTGTTTTTTAAAACAGTGATTAGTAAAGCTTGAATTTTTTGAATTGCAGAGTTCTGGTAATAGTCCTGTACCTTGAAATATGGTGTTGAAATAACTGGTCACTATTATTGTATTGAGAAATGTATTTCAGAAAACCCATTCCAGACCACTAATTTCAGTTTGTTCAGCAGCATTTTAATGTTTGATGCCATACTCACTTTCGTGTCTATTATTTTGTAGGAATTCTGCTTAGTACTTTGAGTTTTTTGTTTTTTTGAAGTGCTTTTGATTCTTGACTAGGTCTGAAGGTTTTTCAGATTAGTCAGATTTTAAGATTTCAGTCCCTTGCAAATGGGTATCAGACTTTTGTATATACTATTCTTAATACATATTCACAGCATAATGCATATCCTAGTGTTTTGCAGTCCAAATCGTGTACTCCTGAGTACAAATTGTGCAGCATTCTTAAAACTTAAGCAGAAAATATATCCATAAATTTTGAAAACCAGTGCAAGAACTCAGTCTTGCAACTGTGCTGCCTTCTGTAGTCTTTATCCTTGTATACTACTTTAGAATTTGACAGGAAATTTGCATCTTATGTTTACAGCCACCTATTATGGTCTCTTTCTAAAGAAGACAAAATGAACATGTATAAGTAAAATAAAAAAATGTGGTGAAATAAGCACATCATTAGTGTTTCAATCTCTAAAACTAATGATTTATCCTAACAGAAAGAAGTAGCAACTATCCAGGTTCTGTATTAATTAGCTCTGCGTGCTATTTGTCATCTATTGAATTCATCTGAATTGATTTAAAGCACGTTGTGTTAGTTCTAAGCCAGAGAGAAACATTGAGTAAAAATACGTGTACTATTTTGTGTATTGGAAAACTCATGTTGAAAGAGTGAAAGTACCATAAAGTGGTGATTTAGTCTTAACATGAATTTCAGCAAAAATATATTTAGTGCACTAGCAGAGAATGTTGGGTTCTTATTTTCTCATATCTTGAACTGTCCTGGTTAATAGTAGAGAATATTTAAATAGATACTACTTTGTTATTTTTCCTTTTTTTACATGTTAAGTCTTTTCTTGTCATGTTCCTTTTAAAGTATGCTGTCAAAATATTTTATTTCTCTTTAATGCTGTGTTCTTGACTATTTTCACTGTACTTAGATTTGATATCTGTAAGTATAGTAACTATAACATAGRATATATACCTCTTGGGTCCACAAATTACTTTATTATTTGATTATTATAAGAAATATATTTGTAAATAGATGATATACTAAAAATAAGTTTTTTGTGAGTTTGTGATGTTACAGAATTTGTAAAACCTTAGTATGCAGTGGCCCAAGTCTGTTTCACAGTCAGTCTGTATTCCTCTTTGTTTAATAGCCTGTGGCATAAATTGAAGTTAATTATTGGGGCTGACAAGTAACTTTGCTTTCTGTCTGCTTGCAGAGTCTCTCCAAGGCAAAGATGGAGCTGAGAAGAAAAGATCAATCTCTGCGTCAGCTCAATAGACTTCTTACGCAGCTGGAGCAGGACAAGCGTCGACTAGAAGAGAGCGTCCATGATGCAGAGAGTGCCCTCTGCATGGCAGCGAAGTGAGCGCTGGGACCTTGGGGAGATCACTTAAAACAGACAAAAGATCAATTCTTACTTTCATGCGCAGAGTTTTAGCCCTGGCTAATGTAAAGCTAAAAACAAAAGTACAACTGTCTTTCTTTGAAATTCAATGATAGTCTTATAAAAAGAAAACTCTTAGTTCAACATACTAAATATATATTTTTTGTAGTAAACCTATTCAAGTGCTCAAAATACTGAATTCTGAAAATAATGTGAGCATTTTTTTGCCCGTTTACGTTACTGATTTGCCAGCCTCTGTTTTGCAGAGCCTTATCTCCATAATTATTTGAGAAATAAGTTTACTTCTTTCACTTACTGCCAGGTCCTTTTATAGAGACATATGATTTATTTAAAATGCATGTATCTCTTATACAGAAATGTCTACCTGGGGACATGTCTTGTTGCAAAAAGTATTGAAAATTGTTTTGGACCTGATCTTATCTATGGAACAGTAAAGATTTTTCAGATGGTTTCATGGGAGTTAGGCAAAAAACCTATGCATTTTTGTAACATAAAGAGTGGGAAGAAGTGTTAAAGATGAAAAGACGTCAAAAAGTGTTCCATTGATTTTTAATGAGTTAATTCCTAACCTCTTACAGTCATGTAGTCAGATAAAAAGATGAAGCTTTGTAGGCTCTGTGTGTTAGCTATTGCTGTTATTGTAGTGTGTACTTCAAATATTACTGGTCTATGACCAGATATTAACTTTTTAACTTTTTAAAATTTCTTATTATACCTAAGATCCATCTGACCTGTGAAAAACAGTAGCTTAGAAATTTTAAGGCTTTTATGCACAAGTAAAATATGTTAATACAGGAGTTTCTATGAGATGCTTAACAGGGTAATTAAAATGACAAATGTTATTTACTATGAATGTATTAAAGCATATCTGACCTGAAGAAGGATTTGTGTTCCCAAAAGCTTGCCACTCTTCGCCCTGCCTTCAGGCAATTTTACTCACTCCAGTGAAGAACATTCCCTCTAGCCTTTCTTAAATTCAGAACTTTTTTTTTTTTTTTTTTTTTTTTACATAAAATGTTTTTTAAAAGGTCATTTCTGTATATAGTAGTCAAATATTGACCAAGGAAAATCAAATACCACTTACTGTTCTAGCAACTCTTTATAGCAAGTTTCTTTTTTTCATGTTGGAATGTACCAGCAGTTGGTGAAATAGACTTAACTCTTGTCCGGAAAAATCTATTTTAATACCTCTTCCACAACCTSTGTGATTGGATGTTATTTCCATGCTCCTGGGCTTCCTTTAAGTTCTTTCCTAACCTTTTCTGCAGCCTTTAATTATAATAAGATGATTGGCTGATTTTGAAAGACATTTGGTACTTTCTAGAGTTCTGATGTAAAAATGTGAGACATAACATGAAAAGTGGTTGGAGCTGAAATGAAAATGCTTGTCTCGAGTCTCTTGCACTGGTAGCTGGCAGTTTTGCTCTGCTTTTCTTCAAAGTAGGGTGCAGTATTAATAAAAGATGATCTGTTAGCTGTGAGTCTGACAGAGATTTAAGTACAAAGTTAGTAGGCATTTGGTCATCTACCTGCTAGATAAAAATTGCCTGTCAAATCTGTTCCCCAGCCATCATGTAAAAAGTGAACCAAAACATGTTTACCGTACCTGAACTACATTGATGTGGAATAATGCTTAAGAATACTTCCATGGTTCAATTCTGACTTTCCTTAAGCTTGTAGGAGTCAATGAGTATGTAAAGAAAGACTGAATTAATTTGGATTTGGGCATGCAGGGGTGCAATAGATAATTTAAAAAAAAAAACCCTTTCCCTAGGTGTTATACGCAAATATCAAAAATTTTAAGATTAACTATTTCCAAAAGGCAAGATGGCCCATAGTCAGTATGTTTTCTGTTTATGAAAACAATAACCTGCAGACTACTTATTAAAGGGATCCAAAATTCCATCTGAAGATACTCTCCTTTTTATGCTGAAGAACACTTGAGAGTATACCAGAAATAGGTTGTCTTCCATATCATTGACTAACTTATGAATTAATGCTGTTGAACTGACTTTCTAGAGCTGTCTCACACAGATAAGTAGCAGTTGCTATGTAGATGAGACAAGTGAAGAAGGTGAACAGTGTGTCCCTGTCAATCTGATCCAGAGAAAGACAAGATCCTGAAAGACAAAATCTGTGTGACAACCTTATTAAGAAAGTAAAAGCCAATCTTTATTTTTCTTTGCTTCTTCCTATTTTTGCCATTAGGTTAATATGAGTCAAGAAAATGAGGAGGCATTAGTCATTCCAGGTAGAATATAATGGTTCTGACTTCTATTTTAGAAAATAAAACATCTAGAACAAAATTTTCGAATAGCTGCTGAGATAGAAAGACTTGCTTTTCTGCCATAGATTGCATTTGCTTTACTATCATGTGTTGTCATTCTCCTCCTCGGCCCACTTCTYGGTAATGTTGTCTTATGCTACTTTAATTACATTTCTCTCAGAGCATCTGAAGAGATCAGTATTTCTTATGGTAGCATTACTGTTCAAAGCTAGTTATCTCATTGAATCCTTTATCTGCAAAAAGTCGTGAGTCGCAGTCTAAATTTATGTTTCATAAAGATAAGATCCTTAACTGTACTTCTGTCAGAAAAGACCAATAGAACATGAAATGAAGTGTTGTAGTTTATAAAAGAAGGTTGAGAATTCTTTGTATACAAGAATACTTCATGAAAAATATACACTCTGTCATTGTTTTTCAGAATGAAAATCTTTTCCCACTGGAGTCTGGAGACTATTCAACATGCCCTTTATTCAAGGCTACAGATTTCTTCTCTTAAAACAGAATGGTGCTAAGTGTAGTTACTTGGCTGTTCATTGATACTCCTATAAGCATAGCTGGTTTAATGCTTACCCACAAAAGAAACGTCTTTCATCTGGAAATTTGCACCAAGTAGTGGTTCATGACCTATTCTTACACAGTTTGTTTGGGATGCAAACAAAAGAGATACAAATATAATATTTTCTGAGTTGCCTCAAATGATATTTAAAGACATGATGGTTATAAAGTTACCAGCAGAAATTGAATTTGTACATGAGTAGAGCTTCAGCTCTATTAAAAACACTGTTTTTTTCTCTTAAAATAGAGACAAAGAATTGATTGCCAGTCATATGAAATCTGTGGAAGCCACTCTTCAAAAGGTAAGAATTTCAATTTGTTTCATTTCTGTCTCTAATCACATCAAGCTTTTCCAGCTGCTTTTTCACAGAGAAGCAAGAGGCAGAAATTGTTGTAAAGTGACTTCCTTTCATCAGAGTACAAGTTTTCCACCTTCAACTTCTATATGTTCAGATTTAGTGAAATAAAATACAACTTTGTGGTATACAGACTTCTTATTTTTAATACAAAACTTAGTACAAAATTCACTTTCCTTCCCTTAGTCACTGAATACCACTTCTGTTTACTAAATGAAGACTATTGATCATCCAAACACTTTGTAATTGCTGCAGAATTATCTCTGTGTACTGACTCAGGCAGAGGTCATCCAATGAGGTCACATATGTGGTGGTCATAAGGTGTTTGGCTTTGTGCATGCTACTTTGATCTTTGATACTTAAAAAAAAAAAAAAAGAAAGAAAGAAAGAAAAGAAAAAGATGGTAGGTTTAAACCATAATCAAAAACCCCAATATTTTTAAAACCTTTTTTTGACTAAATAACAATCTTAAGTTGATCCATTGACTTACTGTGTTTTGCTAGGTCTAGTAAAGGCTGAATATACTTATTATTTGGAAGAAAGTGTTGTTTTTAGCTGTAGCTGTAGGGACTGGTTGTTCTGTAAGTGTTTTTTGTACAGGGTAACACAGAGGAATAAAATATTTACTTCTGTTACTTTGGAGTGTTCATTTGCCTTATAACGTCTTGAATTCGCAGCAATATGTGAATCTGTATCCTTATTTTAGTGTCTGTAGCCACCAGAACTGCTGTAAATTTTCAGATAAACTTTCTCAAGCTTTTCTTTTCAATGATGTTCACAAAACCTGACAACAGTTTAACAGCWTCTCTGTTTTAGCTGTAGCATGCTGTGCTGATAGATAATGTCTTCTTGTGTTTCTCCATTTTAGTCATACATACTTCTTTTAAACTTGGGAGATCTACTTCTTTTTTACACTTACTGGTGCATGTAATGTCCTTGGTGTTAATAATTTGTTGTTCTGGACTAAGAGTTTAAATTTCAATGATTTAGAAAGCAGTGCTATGTGTGCACAAGGATTGGAATGTTTCAGGCAAGGTTAGAGAAAGGTTGCATATATCTTAATTCCGCCTTGCCTAACGCTTGGAGTGGATCAAGAAACTAACATCTTTCTTTGAGAATGTTAGTCACTGCAACTGTTTCATATTTCCTTATGTTTGTTAGAAGTGCACATAATTGTTAGGCACAAAGAGCTAACTACTGAGGAGCGCAGAGTATTTTCTCTTTTCTGGTCTGTAAACCTGAGGAATGAAGAAAAGCATAGAAATGTCAGGATGCTCCTTTCGGAAAAAAATATGAAGAATTGACTGTAAATCATTCAAAATTTGATATGTCATTTCTCCAAGAAGAACAAAGAGAAATTATTAATCTTTTGGAAATATCTGAAATGCAGACCTTATATCATAATGGTATTTAATTATCTAACATTAATGAACATGGCTTATGGGTAGACTATCATGTTTACTTTCTTGTTCTCATGATTTTTTTCCAAAACAGAATGAAAAATTAGAACATAATGAAGTAGATGAAATACTAAAGGAACCATGAGCCTATCTCTTTCCCCCATAGGAGTTCTGGGAGTTGCATTTATTTTTTAAACAAGAAGAAATCAAAAGAAAATGAATAAAGCTCTGAACCATCTGTAGCTGAAGAAGTATTACTGTTAGTTGCAAATATATTTGTGGGAGTCTGACATTGAATGTTCTAGTATTGATGTAGTCATGAACAATTATCCACAAAATTCCACTGCATCACCTGTAGGATCTATTATACATACATAATATTAACTTTCTGCTTCAGAGTTGATGGATTTTACAGCCACAGATAGTAATTGGCTAGACACAGGATAAGAGGGTATACACCTATATCTGATAATACGACCTCATTCTTTTCTGAACACTCTAACTACAAGAATTCCAGAAGGGAGCAACGTGTGCACCAGATGATCTCTCTTCAGGTGTTCTTGACTGTAATGTTCAGCAAACAGGGTAGAAAGTAGAAGGATTTGGGGAGACCCAGTTGCTGCACATATTTCTACTATAGCTCTAAACAAGAGACCCTTTCCAAAATTTACTGCCCTCTGGGACTGGTTTGAAATATCTAAGTTCATACATTTGGTTTGCATGTGTCATGTATAGAGTTCCTTGTCTAGAATGATTCTTCTAAGACCTTTCTAGAGCCTTCTGCTGAGAAGGTTGATTCATCACTAATGTTTATGAAGCATGTATGTTGAAGAATTTGAGTATGTGCTATGTATATGGTAAGAGAAAATAGTCTTAGCAGCTAGTCTACTGACTTCGATAACCTGGAAGATACTCTAGAGCAGTTCCGTTGGAATCTTATCCTGAATCTTGCCACGTTAACTGTTTTCGTCTGAAATATGACTTTGAAGTCAGATTATTTGCACAGAAATCTCTGCCTCCATTGAAGTAAAAGAAGCTCTTTTATTTCAGACCATTTAAGTATTGAAGAAAAATTTGAAAATACAAGTGCAACATTGCACTGAAGGGACAGAAAACTGCAAGAGCACCTCAGATACAAAGGATCTCAAATGGATTTTATTTTGATTTTGTTTTAATCTTATAATATTTAAGAAGACCAAAATATAAGTAAAATGCTAGTAGAAAAAAATGAATTGTTTTTGGAACAATTCTTGGAAGAATTTCCATGAATTGTCTTGGAGAAGTTCAGACATGCAAATTTTTTTCTCACAAAAATAAGAAGCATTTAAAGAAATATCTTGTTGTAACACCTACCTATAGACACTTTTTAGTATATATGAAAAATAATTTCTTTTTAACATTTCCCTCTGAAAAATATGGCAAGAAGTGATTTTTGATATAAATATAGACATTACACTTCTGGCAAAACTGTATTTCATTATTTTCTTCTATACTTCTTTAGATCAATATCACACATGCATAAAACGCACAGAAACAGGTTTAATGCTTCTTACTGTAACTAGATTCATTAGTGTATGTTGTTAGTGCCTTACTAGTCGTGATCAGTGGAAGAAATATCCTAATTCTCTCTCTCTCTCTCCCTCCTCCCCCCCCAAAAATCCTAAACCATACCTTTTTATTGCTTCTCAGTTTGTGTTGCAACTCCCTTTTCTTCAAAAAGAAGAAAGCTTCTCCAAATTCCTATTCTCTAGGCTTCTGCCTGTGCAAAACACTGTCATGGGAAATCATCCCAGTGAGTCAGCCTGCACAAAGCTATAAAATTGTTTGTTTTTCCCCTTGTACTCTTAACTATTAAAGTTCTGATGAGCCTTATGAGGCAAAATTTTCAGCCTGTTCCAATAGCAGTTGCTTAGGATTTGGCCTTTTAACAGTTTAATAAAATACAATTTCTTCACAATCTTACACTGTTACCCACTGTCCATCAGAAGGTTGATTAGCTGTGATAATGAGTTATTAAAAAAAAAAAAAAAAAAAACAAAAACCCTTTTTCCTAACACCATTTAACAATCCACTCATTCTGGCCCTTCCAAATGGCTCAGGGATTAAAGCACCTATCTGGTGTGCTGCTTTCCTTTTGATGCTTGAACTGGCAAATTTCTCTTCATCTCACTTCCTTAATTCACTTCCTTTGCTGCTGACTGAAAGGTTCTTMAGCCATTTGGCAGAAGTGCTTCTAGCAGACCCATCGACAGTCACTTTCTGGCATCCTTCTACTGTTGTGTTAAACTGCCACATTGCTTCTATCCTTCCATTTTCCTATTGTCTTCCCCCAAAAGTCCATTAAATGGCTGAGGTTTGGGTCTCGTAGTATTATCAGCTGAAAAACAACTGAATGCTGTACAAACCGTCCTGTCAAATTTGCAAAACATGAAGACAAAATCATCTTTCTTTTTCCAGTTTAATGATGTTTCTACTACCGGACAAAGGCACAATTGGAGATAAGGTGACACTATAGAACACTTGATGTTTCAGATGTCATTCATCACAATAAAGTGCATTTCCTTATGTTGATGTTTTTATAGCCTCTAGAAAACCCGTTTACAGTATGTGTAAGTCTACCACATCAGTAAAAACATTATTTGTAAGTGGCATTAGCTGTTCAGCAGGAAGGTCATAAATTGATCAGGCCTGGAAAAAAACAGAACAATTATGGGGCTAAAGTTAGGTGCCACAATCAGGCTTCAGTAGGCATGAGATGTTTTTCAGTATACCCATCAGCCCCATTTCTGAGTTGACTGGGATCTGTAAGAGTCCATCGTATTATTTAGATATCTCAATATTGATTTAGAAGTTCTTATTTTAGAAAACTTTCCCTGAGGCTAATTTCACTCCTAGAGCTCATGATTCTTTTAATTCGTTTAGACATATTAAAGCCTTCTCATGTGTCTTCAAAGTCTATTTATCACTGTGGTCCTCAGTTGTTCTAAACTGGCCCTATCACCAGCCTGTTAAAATAGTGCATATGTGTATATGGAAAAAACTACRAAGATAACCAAATTAGAATAATTCTAAATGACTACTCTGAATTTATAATTGGAAACAAGCTATTAGTCCACTCTGATAGAAAAAAATGCAATGAAAAGAGATTTTTTTCTTTTCCTCACCCATCTCAAATTAACACTTCTTCATTTAAATGTTTTATAAATGACTTTTGGTTTCCTGACTAGTGATCTGACTTTCTTGATCCTTATTCCTAAAGATCAGTTGTGCAGGACATACAGGTGTTAGCACAGCTGGTTTGCTGATGACAACTTCGTCCATATAGCTGTCTAGTGTGTCATCACTCATATTGTTCAGTGTCATTCTGACCTAGCCAAGCTAAAAATGGTACTCCAGCTCAAGAGGGATTTAAAAACCTTGACAAACTAAAGATAAGACATTGCTGAATGTCGTATCCRTGTACTTAACTATTTTCAGTTTAGACATATCTAGATAACTAATTTCAGAGCTCATCTCACTTCATTTTTTTTGAAGGCTAAATACTTTTGTGTAGCTTGCCTTCAGTAAGGAAAAATCCTTTTTTGGAGAACTGTGGAATTAGTTAGTGCATTAACTACAATTTTCTCCACATATAGGTGCATTTTCAGCCCAAGGTCATTGTAATCCATTCCCAGGGAATGAGTATATTAAAGTGCACATCCTGCAATTACATCAAAGTTTTGGTGCAGTGGTCAGTGCTTGCAAAAAAACCATCCCTGAATCAAATTAACATCTTTCTCTGTAGAGCATATAGAGTATATCTGTTTGTGTGTGTTTAATATTATGTGAAAACTTGAGCTAAACTTCTAGGCAAGCTTAAGGTGGTATCCTTCTGCTCAGTAAATGAACTTCCAGATTCTTGAATGGTCTTTAAAAAGAAGAGGCTGGGGTGAGGGAGGGGAGAAGCACTCCCAAAATACCATCTTTATATGCGCCTTACCTCTTTACAWATCAGCTGTTTATGCAGTAATTAACCTACCTATAAATTGCTACCTATAAAAATGTGTTGTGTTATAAATAAAGATTTGAGAGTTTGTGTATGTCAACAGTATAAAAAGAGTTACTAAATCCTGTAAATCAGAATTTTTGAATAGTTTTTCATTTAAGTGAAATATTTTGTATGTATAATTTAATAGATCAGTGTATGGCTACCTACATCAGGTATGTACAGATGCTGTTTAACACCTCCACTTTGATAGAAATCAAACCTTTGAGTTTGGGTATGCATTTCTTTTGGTGGGAGAATATAAAAGGATCTGTTAGCCCCTAATGAGTGCTTAAAGCTAACTGTGGTGGCTACATAACAGCTGTGCAGTCAACTATAGCCCGTAATCCTTTCTCCACTTGCTTTCCTACATGTATTGTTTTTTATTACTGTCTTTAGTTCCATGGTTATTTATATCAATTCAAGAAAAATAAGTTATTAGAAACTCTTATGAATGGGCAAGTGTTTGTTCAAGTGTTTTGCACTGAAGAAGGCAGAAGACCATATTCAGTGCATCTGCAACAGCAACTTATATGTCTTTGTTTTGTACAGCGTGGCTTCCATTCAGCATACTCAGGAGATGTGGACATTCCTTATGCAGCTATCTAGAAACATACTTGAAAGACTGCAGTTAAGACTAAGGTGTGGGCTGAATTCTAACTGCCTCCTTCCTATTTTAAAAAGTTTCTAAAAACATTATTGTTAATTATATGTCACATGCAGAATACATAATGTGGTATAAACTGTTTTGCTGGCACTCTTTTGGAGTGATGTGTATAACCATCATAGCTTCTAATAACTCAGCAATATGATGATCTCATAGCCAAGCAGACTAAATCATTGTATACTGTTCACTAACACCAAATCACCGAGTCATTGTAGTTTTTTATTCTGATGTTTAATTGCAGATAATATGCCATTAGAAGTAGTAATAGGAAATGAAAGCAAAATGAGCTCTCAGCCTTCTACCTGCTAGGAACTATTTTTTATAAGTACCTGAAGGGAGGGTGTCAAGGGGATGGGGACAAACTCTTTTCAGTTGCCCCATGTGACAGGACAAGAGGCAATGGGCAGAAATTGAAGCACAGGCAGTTCTGCCTGAACGTGAGGGGGAATTTCTTCCCTGTGAGAGTGACGGAGCACTGGCACAGGTTGCCCWGAGAGGCTGTGGAGTYTCCTTCTCTGGAGATMYTCAAGGCCTGCCTGGATGCAACCCTGTCTAACATRCTSTAGGTGATCCTACTTGAGTGGGGGGATTGGACTAGATGATCTCCAGAGGTCCTTCCAACCTCAACCGTTCTGTGATTCCATGATTCTATGATTGGGTATGATTGGTCGACTTTGAACTTACAAAAGTTCTGTTGTGTAGCTTATGTAGTAAAGTGTTTATCCACAAATAATCTAATTTTTCTTCAGTGTAAGAAAGTAGTGAAGAATTAGTCCCAAAATGAGGGACTAGAATCTAGAGGTTTTTGTACTAGGCAGAGTATAACTGGACAAGATGTTAAAGAGAAATATGCACATCTTAATAATGCTTACAACTTGCTAGCATTTAGTACCGTGTCTCCGTTGGTGTAATTGGACATACCAGCTCCAACTATGCAGACAGAAAACAAAGGATGATGACGGAAGCGGGCTGCATCCAAAATTATTTCTATCTCAGATCAGTAGAGAATTTCTACTATCATTTTTGGACATACAGAATTAGTGCATCAAGTGCTACACATTGATTTAGTCAATAATGTAACTTTTATTTTCCAGTTTCAGCTCCAATATGAATTCATCAGTACTTTATTAATTTTGAGTGGTTATTGTGTTTTTTTGTGTGTTGGTCTCCTGATTAATTAAAAACTTAAGTGTCATTAAATCACTATGCTGCATTGTTTTAAAATGTTTTGATTGTTATAATAGAGTGATATGGATCTATTTATGGTTTTACCCATTTTCAGACAGTAGTTACATAAATGCAGTCTTGTTGGGTATAGATGTTTTTGTAAAATTTCCCTCACTACTCATTTCTGAGTAGATGTCTCTTAGCCATTTTTAATCATTGCAGTAAGCCTGATTAGTTATTTAGATTGTAACTTCAGGTCTGTAGCCTACGGATCATTCTCAGATATAATATTCTAACTTTGGATTTCAAATACAGGGGGGGAAAAAGTGACAATAAACACAATAAAAGCTCTGAAATTTGCTTCATAAAACTTAGCTATATAGGATGTTTTTTTCTCTGATAACCTTAGAAAAAGTTTGTCTTACAGAATTATCTTATCCTAACAGTTTTACCTTTGACTAATAGTTCTGTAGTGTAAGTGTCTGTATAAATACTCTGTTTATTTCCTTAGAGGGAGAAAATCAGCACAGTCTCCCAACTACAGACCTTTCTTTTTGGCTCTCAAAAAGCCAGCAGGCAAGAAATTACGAGAACAGTTTTAAAAGGAGATTTAATCTAGACATGGCCTCTCCGATGTGATTCCATGCACATGTGGCCATAATAATTTTAAATTCTTGAGTAGGTACTGAAAGCTGAAAGACTGCTTCCATTTTTAGTGAAACAGTGGAAGGGTGTTTGCACAATATGTCCCCAGTCTTCTGTTTGTTGTRTTTTTCCTTGAACCTTTGTAAGAATTTCTGAAGGGAAACCTATAACTTGATTATTTTTTAGATAGAGTTTACTCAATATACTTTTTGATAATGAAATTCACGTTTTAATATCTAAATATTAGAAACCAGAAAAAGGATTG
>NW_028185361.1:2138643-2200825 GCF_003343005.1 Rhea americana | reverse complement strand
TTTTTTTTTTGTATTTTATTGTTCAGCAGGTGTCAGGCCACAGTACTGAAATGCAGAGTTTGATACTAATAGGGTTAAAAGGACCTCCACTGCCTGCATTGTGTGTGTATTATACCTACATTGCTTATACATTGTTTTTTTCCCTCTAGTATTAGCAATCTGCTTTTGTACTTTGACATAGAGATTTCCCTTGTGAATTTTGTCACAGAAAAAAGAGAATCATCAATATCGCAGTTAAACTTGACTTTCAAAGCTAATAGTATCTCATTTGGGGGCTCAAATTTAATAAATTTTCTTTGATTTTGGGTGAGTTTTTAAACATCAAACAATGAATTGGCCAGGGTGCAGTAAAATATTTAGATCTATTGACTATGGTTCAGAAGGGTAGAAGGCAAAAACACTGGTGGTTTGATGTTGATAAATTCTTAGTACCTTAATCCACATTAATGTTTTCTTTTATCTGTGTGTACACTGGCAATGAAAAGACACTGAAAAGTTGGAAGATAYGAACTGTAAAAATGTAAATCAGGTATGTGTGTGCGTGCATATGTGTGTTGTGTGTGTATATCTATATGTATGTATTTAAAATACGTATTTTTTAATTATATTCAGCAAGGTTAATGTCTGKCCAGAATTACACATGCTGACAGAACACTCCAGAGAGCATGTTTGTTCCACAGGACTGTGTATCTTGAACCTAGTACACTATGTGTGCAAAAAATGTGTAGAGGGCCCTTCCTGTTATAAAAATTGCATCATAGTGCATATGTTTGGCGGCCACAGGTACTGGCAGGAATTCTTAAGGTCAACCTGGGAAATGTAAGGCTCCCTATTCCCACAGAACAAGGCAAAGAATAAAATAAAATCTTTTCGTCTTTATGTCAGTAGATTTACACATGCATGCTTCTTTTAATCAGAGCAGATATCAAAGGCTGTGCTAGTATTTGAAATATGTTCACTCACAATCAACATTTTAAAAAAATTAATTTTGTAAGTGGTTACAAAAAAGTAATCTGGGATTTAAAATGAATGGGCATATATTTTAATTCATGATTGATGAGTTCTTTTGAGCACGGGGAGCTCTGAGGGAGAAAATGTYGAATTTATTTAAAATAGCGTTTAGTAAATAGTGTAGCACCTGATATACGTATATTTTAGGATATATTTGGTATATTTTACTGATGTTTTAGTATCACTGTGCATTGTTAAAGGCAGTAAATAATTACCTTTGGAATACTAGCTATTCTTGCTCTGAATAGGTAGTCTGTCATTTGAATGTGTTTCATCTATTCATTCACAGATATGTATATTTATGTGCRTGTGTATCCATCTGTATTGGAATATAATTTCACTACTGGGATCTGCTGCAAGTGGACACGATAATTTTTGTATTAAATAGAAGGAAAGTGGATGTTTGGAACAATATATAGGGCATGAATACAAGTGATGTTTTCATGGAAGTTATGTGTATAAAATGTATCATTTCACATCTACATTGATAACATAATTACTTTTTGTAGTATATGTAAGTTCTGTATTTTAAATAATGGTCAAAATACTAATCTCAAGCTGTTTAAAGAGAAATATGTTGATCATTTTATAATGCTCAGAGTTACTCGGAAGGCAGGCAAGTTTCTAAATGAAAAATAATTTCTCTCTTAGTCAGCAGGTGGCACTGTGATACCAACTGCATTTAGTTATGTTTGTGGACATATGGAGAAAACATTGATAGTGTTTGCGGGTTTTGTTTTATCCTTACCTTTTGGACTGTCTGAGAAATTAAATAAATAAATATCAAATTCTTTGAATCTTCTACAATTTGTACTATTTCTGCCTCCAAATTGGTGTATTTAGAAATTGTATAAAAAGTTCATCAATACCAATATGATGCTATTTTTTACATGTGAGCCTGCAATAGGACATCTGATAGCTGTCTGATTAATAGAAAGAAAAAAAAATATGATTAGTTTAGTTTTGTTTTGTTTTAAGATTATTCATTTCAGTCAAGGATTTAATTGAACTGATATTAAATGAACCTTTTTGTGAAGGACTGGTATTATCTTCATACAGTAGACAGAAGTCACTTATGAGTTTCTTCTTTGTATGATTGCACAGTACTTCTTAATTTCATAGTTGATGTCTGTTGAGTCAGAAGTAGAATTATTATTTCTTTTCTTACTAGTTTTTTTTGGGGGGGAACAGGTCTATAAAATGYGTACACCAGTTGGGCTTGTGAGCCCTTAGCAGCTCTTCTTTCCTTCTCATTTCAGACCAGAGGAGGATGCTTTTTCTTCTTAACATTCTCTCTGAGCACTCTGAATTAGAGATTTATTTGCAACGAAAAATCAATTAGTCCTAAATTTATTCATGGATTTCAGGTCCAGCGATCAATGCAAGTCCACTCAGTGGGCTCAGGGGGACCCAGTTCATCCCAGTTAATGTGTCTGAAGGGGAATTACCATTGATGCTGTTTTTTTCCCTTTAGGTCAGAGATCAGACCTTGCTGTCACGGACTGCGGCAACCAGGAATGACTTCACCCTGCAGCTACCCAAACTGCACCTGGAGACCTTTGCAGTGGAAGGGCTGAAAGGCGGGCCAGAGGTTGTAGCATTTCAGGTTAGAGTCTAAAATAATTGTGGTTTTTTTTTTTTTTCCTTTTTCTGCATCTGAGACAGAATAAGAAAATAGACTGCTCTGAATGTGTAGAGAACAAAAAGCTTCAAAACTATTGTAGTCAACAGTTGAAAGAGAAATAATTTCCGTGTATATCCTTGAATGTCATATTTCAAGTGCTGTGGACTTTTAATTTTTTCATTATAATATAAAAAAACTGACAGGAATATGAGCATGGAAAAATGCAAATGTTAAATTTGAAAATTAGTATCAGGCTAACCCCCATTTGACTTAATTTAGGCATGACAAAATAAAAGTATTTGTGTGCTGCTTCTGATCAGTRTCAGATATTTTTCTTGTTGCAGTTTTGGAGGTTCTGGTGATTGTAGAGGATTTCTAATTTAAAAGAACCTGCAGGCTGGAATATTCAAACACAAAAGCTATTCTGCTTATGTATGTTTAAAGACTAGTATGTTTCAAAGTTATACAGTAAGGAGGGAACAATGGGGAAAAACAGCAGTGAACTAATAATATATATACTTTCAGCTCCAAAAATGAATTCTATGCAATGTCTCATTTTCTTATTTCTATGTTGGTTGTACAAGCTATCCATCAGTCTTCTTATAGCCATTCAGAATGACTTCATTCTTGTGTTACATTATTACTAAAGACAGAACATTTTGTTCTCAATGAGAATGAAAGGAATAGTGACTAAATACTTCTTTCATTGTGCTCTCCTATATGGATGTGAGAGAGGAAAATCAGTCACTTCAAATGTTGCATAACGTGTGCATTTCTATAGTAATCCTTTTTAATTCAATGAAGATTGTCTGTTCTAGACGCAGTATATCATTGCAGGAGCAGCATCACAAAATTAAATGTTCAAGAAACACAAGTTCCAAGCTGGACACTTCTCACCTTTGTTCTCTTGCATACATGCTTTTCTATCAGATAAAGTTTTAAATTGTGTTTATTTTCATGCTTTCATAATGATACAGTAAAACTTGAGTTTCTCGTGAACTTTAATTATGTAGAAGTTTGTCTTTGCTTTATAAGGAAATTGGCAGAGGATAGTGTTCCCGAGCACATCCYTGGTCACTTTTATGACTATGAAAAGGTTGCTCAGGTGGCTTCTTTTCAAAGAAGCTGTCATGGAAATTACCAACTTTTATATACTGTTTTTCTCATTGAGTGGCCTGTTCTGTGGTACCTGCCTCTTTGCACCCAAACACTCATTTCTTTTTTTACTTCAGGAATATTTTAGAAGTATTTACAAGACAGTTCATTCCTTGTTCTTTCGTAAGAGGATGAAGAGAAAAGGGAGCATAAGAAGTTATGCCTTACATTTGTACAGCATACTTGTGGCAGAGACGAATGCATAGCAAGTCATGCTCTGAGTGACTTATTGGTAGTGTAATACTGCAAGATACTTTATTTTCACGCAAACGTTCCAGTTATGCTTGGTTACTCGCTACATATAAGCAGTGTTAGTGGTCCACAGTCTGTCTCACTTTGAGTTTTTCAATTACTTTTTCCTAATTCTAGTTCTTCAATGTCTGTTTAAAGAAATAATTGCATTAATAATTTTCTAGGTAATTTATAGGATTTTATTTTAATAGTTCCTTTTTATAGCTGGGAGCAGTTARTTTAGTTTAGTTTCACCACTGTATGCAAAACTATATTAAGGGCAATTCTGAATGAGATAAGCAGCCAGTAATCACTTTATGATCTCTTATTATTAAAAACACTGGAACTGTTTGCATGTTTGGTCTCTCTAACAGCTATACGTGTATTTTGTAATTAATCTATGACAAATACCTTTCCATTAAAGGCTTTATTGTCTACAAGTGTTAGACTAAAGGAGTTTTTATTTGAGCCTAAGTTTGTTGATATTTGATGGTTTTCTTTTTAAAAAAATGCAGAAAAATAAAGATCCTTAAGTAGACAGCAGGATGGTGATGAAGCGCTAGCTATCAAAACTGATGAATAGTCAAGAGGAGAGCATTGTTGTATTTTTATTTTTAAAGCTTCCAATCTGAAGCAGGTGACTGGAATTAAGAATTAATCTTCATTTTCTATCCAGTATTTCAGCTTTCCATTGTTTCAACATTTGAGAGGAAGATAAAAAACCTTACCTATTTATATGTGCACACGCGTGTACATAGATAGGAAATGCAGTCGTGTGAATGTAGAAAAAAAATTTGACAGAGCATGGGAATAGTAGGTTATATTTCTTCCAAATTTTTGTGAAAGCAAGTGATACTTAAGGGATCTGACAGGATGAAATCTTCTCTTTTTTAATGTATTTGATAGGCTCAGAGGCTTCAGGGATCTATATTCCTTGCCAGTGGGAATAGAGAGGTCTTGGAACTTTTAAATTGCTTTTATCTCTGTGTAAATGTTGTTTGGGAAAGATATGCTTTTTTTTCAGGAAACAAATGCAAAGAAGATCTGCATAATAAACTAAGTTGCTTGAATGTGAGCTAGACTAATCAGAGCTTTGTTTGTTTCTGGCATACTTAATTATGTTGTGAAACCAGAAGATTTTTTTTTCTAGAAAATGGATTCAACATTACAAAACTATGAATGTTTTACAGTGCTGATCAAAGAAACAAACAAAACCATTTTCATTTCCAAATGAAATAGTTGTTAAACTATATAGAAGTGAAGAGCATCTAATAAAGAAAGTATATCACACTCTAATGATAGTCCTATAGATTATGAAACATCAGAGACACAAAATTGTGTCTAGTCTCCATAGTCTGCACTGTATAAAATGACTCTTCTGTTGCAAAATTACATAATAAATTGAAATGCAAGTTATTCAGCACGAATATTGCACTGTATGTCTTCTAAAAACTCATGCAAATAACAAAAAGATTACATTAAATGTAGCTAGCAATAAGTATGACTTAATTTGTAGACGTTCGTCAAGTTCTTGGAAGCTGAAACAAGAATCACCGAAGTAGAGTTTGAAAGTGTCAGTTGACAGAGATAATTAAAGAAAAAGTCCAATACCTCCAAGAATAAAATAATATTGGTGCTATAGCTTTGAAATACCCTCATCTGATATTTAATTTGTGTAAAGGATGTTTAGATCACAAAGTCACATTGTTTGCTACATAATTAAATTTTAAAGTTCAAAATGTTGTCTTCCTCTCAAGCTACAGAAACAGGTGACAACAGGATTTTAGGTCTGATTATGCAGAATGTTTCCACTGAAGATAAAAAATGAAACTATATTTGAAGCTTGCAATGAATACAGGATATAAGATACAAAAGAGAACTGAAATAACAAGAGAGTCCTAATGTTAGTAGTCTTATTTGGGAGATGGCTATTTGAGTTAACCAGTAAAGATTATCAACTGTTGAACAAAATACAAAATTGAATTTTTGAAATATCTGTATTAAGAGGAAGATAATGTTCTCTAACTCTCTCTTTTGGAAGAGGTTGTTGACTATTGACTCACACGAAAAGTCATCATTCAGAAGATTCATTCTATATTGTTGCAAGTACTCTTATATCAAATACTTAATTGATATGTATGGCAAGCAATTTGATCCAAAAAAGAAAGAAAACATACAGTCACCAAATAAACCAGAAAAAGTTTAAAGGTACATGCATGTGTAATAAAGCACTGTTACACACTCAAAATAACACTGTTCAGAGATGTAGGTGCAGAAGAATAAAAAACATTATCAAAGAAACCACGGAAACAAATTTAAGTACCTAGACTAGTTTCACAATAGCCATGTATGAGGAACCTAGCATAGAAAAATTCCACCATTTTCAGTGGCATTAAGTGCTTGATTCCCAAACAGGGAAAGGCTGGCAACTAATAAATCAATGGCTTTGCCCTGGGTACAGAGGTTATACAATGTGTCTACTGAGGAAGGGTAGTTTTACAAGAGATACAGCAGCTGTTTAAACAAATTAGAGGAGCATTGTCTCTGTGGAGGATGTCCCAGATGTTTTGGTACTCCAAGGTAACACAGATTCATTCAGGCATTGACAAAGAAAAACAGTGGGAACAATGAACTAGTTGCAGTTGTCATAACTGATACTGTTTAAAATATACTGTTTAAATCATATGTATATGGTGGTGTGATTAGATAACCACTGACTTGCAGATGTTCAATTAAAGAGTAATCATCATCTGTATTATGGGAACTATCTTGACTTCTGCATTAAAAGTCTACATTTGCATATTTTTAATTGGTTCTATTAATTTGTGATGGTTGCTTTTGATCAGTATTTTGGTGGGAGAGGAGTCATCTTCCTCTAACCTACTAGAAGATATGTGAGTTGTAGATGTTGGTTTGAGAGAGAATTGTTATTTGCAGGTGAGCTGGTGTTGCTGGGTTTTTTTTTTTTTTTTTTTTTTTTTTTTTTTTTCGGACGGGATTGTATGAAGTAGAGACACCAAATGAATGAGTTTTGTGAGTGGCTTTAATGAAGATGTGAATATTTGATATCCTTATGTTGTGTGTGCAAAAGAGGTGTAGAGATGAGAATATAAACAGTCTTCTGGTGTAAAAGGAGTGCAGGTATATTAATCTGTACTTGTAAGCATTATATACCAGGGCATAGCTGTTAGGAGAAGCATTTTTCTGTGCTGACCTCTAGCTGAGTATAGGGTTGCTGAAACAACTGTTTATTTTAACCTTTGTTATGTATGAGCTGGGTAGGTATATCTGTATATATCAATACAGTTCTCCCTTAATTTTGAAATGGCTACAATACACTTCCAGTCTGCTTTCTGTCCTCTAGGTGTGTTTGAGATGGATATTTTCACTTTTCCGCTTGTTGCTGTCTTGTGTGTATGTCCATCTGTTCATGCAGGTTTAGGACGTTCACATGGGTTTTATATATCTCTTTCAGTTTCTCAAGTGTTTTGAGATTATTTCAAATGAGAAGTGCAGTATAAATGTAAAAGCTAATACAGCTATTAAGCAGCAGTAGGAATATATTTGAGTACTGACCTATCTTCAGTGACAGCATATAATCATTATAAATTTGTAAAGGAATAGGTTCTTACCATTATTTCATGTAAATTATGTATTCATGTATGATTTAGTCATGTATAATCTGATCGTGTTGCAGGTTCATCTTTTCTAATTAATTGGACAAATGTAGTTTGAAGAATTAGGAGCTTCTCAATTCGCATTTTTTTCAACTTGTACATGTTCTAGGTGACTCTGCTGAGCGGGGAGGTTGGACTAGATAATCTCCAGAGGTCCCTTCCAACCTTACTGATTCTATGATTCTATGATTAATTGTAGATTTGTTTGATAGATTAGAAGATAAAAGGTAATACATAGTTCTGTTGTTTTTTTCTCAAAATAATAAACACTTTCTCGTTCCTATGTTTACTTCTTGTCAATAAGTAAGCTCTTGCCAAATTGGCCAAGCAAGTAATTTCAAAGTTAACATTGTAATTCTGTCATCAGATTTTATCATCTGCATAAAGCAAGTCATTCAAACACTAAATCAGACTCTGATATGAGGATTCAGTGGGATGAATGACTTGTGGAATAGCTGCTTGAAAACTGAATTACTAGTCTTTTAAATCAAATACTTCTGTTTGGAGGTGTTTTGCTGTATTTCTTTTTAGCATGGTTATTGAAAGAACAAATTATTTTGMTTTTTTTGCTCTTTATACTTTAGAAAGGAGAAATCTGTTTAAGATAGTCTTGAATGTAGTGCATGAAAGTGTAATATATGTATATGTATGCACCCAATATGCACACTGTATTTCTCATTTCATTTCTTGTTTCACCCACACTCTCTTTCAGRGAAGTTATCCATTCTAGTTATCTATTAGAGAGGCTTAAATGCAGCCTCCTCTGGAATCTAAATACTACTTATTGTTGGTTAAAATTGGGTCTTTGTCCAAACAGGCTGCTGTCAACAGAATAGGAGTTGCTCTCCTATTCTTCATTTTCCTCTCCAAAAGAGCTGTTTTCCTACCTAGTGTCAAAAAGTGCTGCTTCTAGTCTRACCACTTGCCTACTTTTGAACATCGTGTTTAAAGAGACAAACAATTGTTTATTAATATGTTGATACCTTGCACTTGCACCTTGAGTGCAATACTAATAAATAATAAATGTTTTAACTTATTAGACTGATGTGGCATTTCTGCAAGTCTAACCTTTTGCAGACTTAAATTTACCAAATTTATCAAAAATAAGCTTGGTAAAGAAACAGTAATTAACAACTAAAGAAAATCTGATAGACTAGATTGAAGAGATTTAATACAGTGAACTCTTACATCTTTGAATGTGTTACAGCTGATGCCTGAAGTCTTAGAAAGTAGATTATATTATGATAGTAAACATATAKGAAACATTTAGCATGGTTTATTAACTATAATACTTTTAAAGACAATATTCCTTGCAAGTATGTATAACTGATTGTGTAGTTACATATTTTGGGCATGTTCATGTGACTGACCTGGTAGAAAGCATTCTTTCTGGAGTGTATACATATGTGGTTTATTAAAGTGGCAGTGTATTTTGTGGTATTTAGACTAAATACATGTCCCTTAGATACAAATTTCATTAGAAGACATAGCGCCACTGGCGTAGGAATAAACCACCTTACAAGATTTCTTCTCATCTTAACATAACCACAGGTGCCCAGAATTCTACTTGAATTGTTACTGGATGACCATGGTGGAAGCTGCTGTTTAGAAAAGACTGATTTTGATGATTTTACTAGATTGAGCAAGCTTGAAAATATGATAAATTGCAAGCCTACTTCCGTTTTTTTTTTTTTTAGATTACAATATTTATTACACACTTGTTAATGAAGCATAACAGTGCTATAATTAAAAATGCATCTCAGGTTGTGACTGTATTTTTTTTACATATGCTAGCTATATGAACTTTGGAGATTCTGTTCAGTATTTGTGTAGACCCTCTCTGATGCAGTTTTTTTATGCAGAGTGACCATTCTTGGCAGGTCAGTGAGGTTCAGAACATGCTGCAGTCGTTGGGCAGCATGCTGCTAGAAAGGGTTTGCCAGAGAGAGAGACAGTAACCTGGGGAAGAAAGTGACATTTTCAGCAACATCCTGCAGTAACTGTTCTTACTGTCATAAGGATATTGCTCTATTCCTTGTTATTTGGTAGAGAGAAGTTCATTTGTATTGCTCTGTGTGTATTTTGGACACTGTCTTTTCTGGAGAATTTCTTCCTCTGTAATAAAGGAGGACCTCATCCTATGTGAACTGGGAACACCAGTTTTCCCTGTGAAAAGTGCCTCTAGTACCAGTTGGGAGTGAGATATTTTCAAAGTGCCAGTGCTGTTGGAAGTTTGGCTTTTATAATTTCAACTTCACACCTCTTTCCCTTTCTACTAATGAATTGTGTTCCCAGCTTCATCTCTTTGCAGCAGTTCTTTTACCAGCCTTTCCCTCCCTATCATCTATGGGTATTCGATCCCTCCCTCCCTTTTCCCCAGTGCTTCCTCTCTTTGTTATTAGACTCTTTCCCACACTTTCTCAGCCATCTTTCACTTTTCTTTTTCTTTCCTTGCCTTTCTTCATTCTAAGAAATAAATGGAGACTATAGAGATCTTTAAAGTCTTGTCAGCAGGCTTTGTGTTTAGCCTGTACATTGATTGTACCCCATCCTGCTGAAATCTTTGGCATTATGGCACTGTAAATGTCAAAGTCAGTGTCTGTAATCACCAATTAATGCATATACCGAAAACTGTCTATTTATGCCTGTGAAACTTACTAAAACCGCTAATGTCCGTCCCGCTTCTKTCATAAGCAGTATCAGTATTGTGAAAACCTTTGGTCAAGATCTGCTGATGATTTTCACATTTGCCAAAGCTGGTATATAATTATTAAACCATTCAGTATCTGACTGGAAYGTTTTCTTTCCTGACCCTTTAAGCGATCTTTTAATGATGTGCTTTTGTTTGCTTAGAATTTTTCAAACATTTGTGTCTGTGGCATATGGGTGATTCCCCTAGTTCTATAACAGCTACTCTTTTGTAGAAAGAATAAGGTTTGTAAGAAAATAACACTAGAGCCAGTGAAACATGARGGAAGATAGAATTCTGGCCAACTTGCCAATAAATCAAGAGAGTGCTAAAACAAACATAAAAAGCTTAAGGTATTTTGTTCTTGTATCTCAGGTGTGGAAGCCATATGTGGGGCTCTGCAAAATCTTTCAGTTTGTTTTTTCTCCCTTATTTTTGTTCACAATACTTTCCATTGTTAGAAAATATAACCCTTTTATATATGTATGTAGGTATTAATGACTAGTTAAACTAATGGGGTATTTTGTATTAAAGAGGAAAGCTGACTCTTCTTAGCCTACTTTCGATAATGTCAGAAGACAAAACAAAAGTTAGTTTTCAAGGACTTCATTTTTGGATAGACTAGGAGAACAGAGTGAGGTGACAGAATGATTATTACAATTTTGGCCCACAAAGTGTTCAGWCTCTGGAAATAAGTAGTTAGTTATATGGAAAAATCCTTCCATTATTATTCATTTTGGAGAAAAAGGGGAAGGAATGGATCCTATTTTTTCTTTCATTTTCTCATTTTGTATGTTGACTTTCAATTTTATTTACTTTGGCTCCTAATGGTAATCCTTGTTTGTTTTCGACAGTTCACCAGGTCCTTGCACCTTTCAGCAGAAGAACAAAACAGGAAGCTTCTTTATTGTTGTTATTCTTTTATGAGAAAAATTAATGACATGATGATCTCAAAATGTGTCCAAAGCTGCCTAAGTCAATGACAGCAGACTCCTAAATGCTTTACTACAAGAGTAAAGCATTGTCCAATAGCAGAAAATAACAAATACCGTAAAAAGGTTTCCCAGCACTTCCTGACATGCTAGAAATTTTTTCCTAGTTTAGAAATTTTCTCTGAGATGCATGAGATTATTAATGTGTAATACCTTCTGAAAGAGAGTCATTTTATCAGATAACCGGCTTGAATGTGACTATAATCTTTCTCCTATTGTTAAAAGCAGTGTTCAGTGTTGTGACAGATAAGCCAATTCAGAGGCATAGCTGTACGACTACGGAAAATCATGGAATAAATATTTGTGAAGTAAATACTATAAAAGGTTAGGAATTGTCTGGAGTCCTCCTTTTTTGTACTGGTTCTTTTAATTTTAAAAACTATGCAAGAAATGCTGAGCAAGTAAGTTTATGCAATAAGTATTAATAAGGCAATAGACTTTATTTACACTGATATGTTGTAGTGCAGTACAGAATCAAATAATTTTTTTATTTTTGTTTACATTAATGACAGTAAACTAAAAAAAAGCTGATTTTTTTTGWTTAGCCATTTTTCATTTAACCACTTAATATTTCATCATTATCAAACATCTTGCTATGTTTTCGGTTCGTATTCATATTGATAGTTTGTAGGTCCAAAAATTATGAAGAAATGCACTATATTAGTGCAAGAATTTTGTAATGGAATCGAAGGAACATTTCTGCCCAGAGCAGACCTTGGACCTTGTAGTTAAAGACCTGGAAAAGGAAGGGTTATCTGCAACTTCAGCGAGTTTATTATGGCTTAGTGATTTGCTGATTGATTACATTTGCTGTCAGTTAAGGCTCTCTTAATGTCAGTTTTCTTTGCATAATGCTTGAAATAAAGACTGATGAAGTTTTTCAGATTAATGCCGCTTACATAAACTGACCCTGATTTGCCCTATTCTGCATGACAATATAAGTGACAGCAGTTAGAGGATAATATAGCAATGAATATGCAACTTAAGGATTTTTTTAAAATGCAGTAAACTGTTCCGAATATAAAACTCGATATAAAAAACAGGCAGTTCTGTTAATTTCAGTTGTCCTAAATTTAAGAAATAGGCTGGGTAATATCCCAAGCAGTGCACTAAGGAAGAGAAATTCAAAAAGGAAGAGGTTTGAAAGGATTAAAATTATTTTTCTTTCCCCAAATTCTATTAATTTGCCACTAATAGGTTGGGTTTTTTTGGATAAATTATTATGGTTCAAAGTCACATGTATTGTAACTTAAGATATTTGTCTTCTGTACTGTAATCTTGCAGAAGTCATAATGAAGTACTTTGAAACTGTTGTCTTGATTTTTTAGTTATTTAATTGATTGATGGGCTAGTGATATCTGCTGCTAGAGTTCTAAGGTCACAAGTTCTAGAACTGTTTATTAGACTGAGAAAAGCACAAATTCTTAGGGTTGATATGTTCTACTGCTGTAGGTGTTCTGGGAGAAATAGGTTTGAAATAGGGCACTATTTTTAACAAATACTTGTCCTTTACAGGACCCAGTTTCATTAGATCTTCCTTACCTCCTCACTCGTTATGGTCTCTTCTAGTTATAAGTGAAAATGTGGCAAGAAAACATGAAGGAAGCGGGAGAGAAGGGTTTAGGAAGAGTTAGAGAATGCTAGTGTAATGAAAAGAGGGTAAATGTGATATTGTCTTGTAAACTGGAATAACAGGGATACACAGCTTGTAGGTTGGCAGGTCTACCTATGAAAGATTGAGGCTTTTATGGCTTCTAAAAATACACTATCCAGCAAAACACTGCTGTTTATTTATCCTACTGGAACCTTGATACAAYTTCTTCTCAGAGTCCTTCGGATTGCTTCCACATCATGATTTTTCTTGATAGAAGTACAGTTTTAAAATAAAGTTCGGGAGTAAAAAGATCACTTGTTCCATCTGTGAAGCAAACTTTGAATGCTCACTTCTTTTAATGATTGAAGACTACAATTCAGTTCTCTTTTAATCTAATTTCTTCCTGTTCTGAGGCAAGTTGTATGATCTTTTTCACTACCAACACCCAGTTGTAGGTACCTCTTTCCTAATTTTAACACAGCTGACAAATACAAAAGGGACAGATCAGAGAGTAAAGCATCATGTCAAATTTTCTCTCCATCTTAATTCCCATTTTCA
Organism: Rhea americana; assembly: GCF_003343005.1. Lineage (NCBI taxonomy): Eukaryota > Metazoa > Chordata > Aves > Rheiformes > Rheidae > Rhea > Rhea americana. The sequence continues at coordinate 2,187,294 of NW_028185361.1, read as the reverse complement.
AAGGAATCATTTATTTTTTAGATGACTTCAGTATTGTGCAAGCTACAGGTTGCAAGTTAAAGTTTAAATTCTGAAGTTTTAACAAATAATTACAAAGACCACGGGACTTGATTTTGAGCAGTGAGTCTCCAGCATGTCAAAATTTGATCTTTGCCTGTACCTTGGCAAAGGTCGTTATCCTAGATGCTTGATTTGTTCTGCATTTACTTCGTGAGAGACTTTGCAAAGTTTATTCTTTTGGGAAATAGACTATGGAACTGAGTAAGCATTTAATTCCTAGAAGGCACATCAAACAGCAGCGAGTATGGTTGTCTCAACTTGAAAAAGGTTGGATGGGGGGAAGTAAACAGTGGAAAGAGTATAAGAAAGAGGGCTACAGCGTCTTCCCAATCTCTTCCAGCCTCCACCATTTTGGTTAAAGGACCTCCTGAGCCAACAGTCATATTTTTGTATTTCACAGCCTCCAGTGAATTTTTTTTTCCATTTATTGTCCTATTACTTTTTGAACTCTTGTAAACTTAAGCATTCATATGGCCTGTGGAAAAACTTCTGCAGCTTATCTGCTTACTTCCTGAAAAACTACCTTCTGTGCTTGCTTTGAATATACTGTTTGCTACTTCATTTAATGCCCTTTGATTCTTGTATCGCAAGAAAAAGCGAGTAATTATTACTAATTCACCTTCTCCATGCCACTTATTCTTTGGGATAATCTGTCATAATCTCCTTCCTTTCTCTCCCATTCCATCAGCAGTTGTTTCTTTTCAGATTACTTTCCTCATTATCAAACTACAGAAAAGTGAGATACCCTAAAGAACGCCTACTGTTTATAGATTTGATAAGCAATGGAAGTGATTTCTCTGTGTAGTTGATTTCTGTAGGCAGAATCACTCATAGAYGACCTGACTCAAGCAGAGATCCAACTCTGAATTACAGACAACAGTGTGCTACTGAGACTGTTAAATTCAGATGTATTTTTGAAAATGCTGTCCTCTAAGATGTGTTTAAGCTTGGTAGCCTGAGATTAGAGTGGATTAGAACTAGTCTTCCTTTTGGATCGTCCACTGAGTTTACCACAAAATCACATGGTGTTGTGGTGCTTGCAGTCATTACCAAATCTAATGAAAAAYGAAGATTAGAAAGGGCTTTTTCTATGTAGCAGTGATTCTTTGCCCTGTGGTATTTTCCTTTGAATCACATTATTGAAGACTACTTCATGCTCTCCAARCAATATCATCTCACCAATGCCTATTTTAGTTTTTTCCTTTGAGTGTTCATATAAGCATCCAGTTATACAAACAGCATTGAAATGGTCATTTTATCTTCACCTGTCCTGCTTCTAAAGAATTGGATGCAACTGTTGACTATTGGCCAGACATAGAAATGGATAATATAATGGCCTCTTCTTTATATGTCAGGCTCCCAACCTAGTAATTCAAATACTATTCTGCAATTGAATCTGTTTCCGTTTAATGTATAGGGAAACAAAGCAGAAAATCGATCTTCTACTGTTATTTCCAAAATATTTGAAGCTCATCAGACAACACCACATCTCTGTATGGCTGGTCTGAGTGATGACAACTCTCTACCAACTGAGCTCTACCAACAGAAACGTTAGCATGTCTTCAATTTGTCTTTCATGCTGTTCCAAGTGAACAGCGTTGTCACTTAACCTATTGACTCTCTGCATGGAAGAAGCTTTATGCTCAGACTTCAGTATAGTGGGGTCTCACTTATTCACCAGTTCTTTAGCATGGTAATTAGGATTTATACCTTTCTGAAGTGAGATAATCCATCTTCTATTTGACAAATATCTGAGAAGATGGAGAGACAGAGTCAATTTCTCCAACTATTTCTTCAAGTCTAAATTCTTTGTTAGTAGAACTAGCTTTTCAGAAATCACACTAGAATCATTTTATTCACCTTTCTTCTTCTGACTGTGATAATAAAAGCAAGATTTGGGAGGAAATTGTTTTCTTCATATTAAGCTTGATGATAGCATATTATGAAACTATAATAGCTCAGTATCAATATTACTTTTGGCAGAAATTGGACATGTTCTCCAACTCTTGCTTTTGAACAAAGGATGCCAATTTGCATGTTCGTTGTGAAGGCCAGTAGCAGGTGTAGTGTGCTCTTACAATTTCAGTTTCTGTCAAATCTTCAAACTCAGCAGCAGGAGCTGTTTGTGCAGTTTCTGAAAATAAATAAATAAATAAAATTTGGCTTAAATCAGGTCTTGAAATCAAGTCTAACTGAAGATCTATCTATTTGGATGTTTTAATAAATGTTTTGATGAAATTCAAGAACGTGCTTGACTACTATCAAAGTTTAGGCAGATCCAAGGGAAAACAACTGTCCATCCAGTATGTGGCAGCAGACATTAAGAGTTTTACCATTTTCTTGAGGAGTGCAGTTTGGTTTTGAGGGGTGCAATTTGGTTTTTCTGCATGATTACTTTCTCTTCAGAGACTGGTGCTTTTTCCTATCTTCATGTAATAAATTTGTGCCCATAACTGATTTTTGATTCAGAAGCCAAATGAAAGATTGTTTTACTATTCAATCTAGTAAGAGTACTATATGAATTTTTTAATGTAAGATTATGTTGCTTTATTTTCCTTTATGTGAGATTAAATATTTTTGTTGAATTAAAATGCAGTACYAGCATAAGCGCATTGTAGGAAAAGCAAGAGAAATGGCTATATCACAAAACTGGGTGCAGTTTTCTAGCCTCTGAGCTCCATTAGACTTTGAGCATTCACCTAAAATCTGACACGAAGCAAGACTCAGTAACGATTATTTATACCTGAGCTATGTATCTACTCAACCTGCCAGTACAGATCTTTGTTGCTCCTAACAAGTGACTGCTACCTCCAAACTGTAGATTGACTTCATCTTGCTCTTGAAAAGTACAATGTAGAAAATTTTTCTTTTTCTAAGTATGTGCTAACTAATTTGGTTTGAAAATAGTTTAATTTAAAATTGAAAAGCTTCTTCCTGTGACTAGAAAGTAATAATATAGATCCCTTTATAGCTAAAATATTTCATGCCCATGCTGAACCTAGATATTAGGAGGTGATCTTTTTTTTCTTTTTTTCTTTTTTTTCTATAGAAGTACTGATATAAACTTTTTCTACACTAGTTAAAAGTAAATTAGTATTTTTTCATAAGTCTGTAAAAATACTCATAAAAAATCTTGGTAGCATATCTATTTGTCTATGGATGGTTTTTTTTACTGGAAGGATTTGAAATCTGTGCTTTAACAATTAATTAAGTATCCCATACATCCAAAAAAAGAAGTATCTTTAATTTTCAGTTAAAATTTGTAAATACTTCGKCAATTTTTTCTTTGAAAAAATTACTTACGCTGGGTAGTTTGTGCCCAGCATTTCAAAAGAACAAAAGTTTTCCAGATCTTCATTAAAGTTGAACACTTGTTCAAGTTGACAGATCAGTATGTGCTTCTCTGCTATCCTTATAATGTTCTCAGATGATAATTAATCCATGAGATTATTAATCCATGAGTCTAAACTGAGTCTAGACTTACATTTTAGGTAATATTTATTAATAAAAATTCTTTTAAATTGCTTATATAGGATATCCTGTCCCTATGTAGGATTCTTACAAAAACAAGTTTGGCTGTGAAAAAAGGATATTCTGTGCKTTAGCTTTTTTATTTCTTCTCTGAGATATCACTCCAGTAGACTAAAAGGAACATCATCCGGTTGTAGGCAGCTTGTACTTTCACTTGACTTTCAACTGGGATTTTGATGGTAAATTCTRTTCTTTTTTGTCACTCCAAGACTGAATGTTTGATGGAGTAGAGCAATTTTGAATAAAACTGCATCTTAGTGTTTTCTTGGGTGCCTTTTTTTTCTTCCAGCAGTGGGAATATATTTTACTCCCTCTAAGGAGATTTTCATGCTTATAGTTGAAGCACTTCAGGGTGGACTCTATATTTCAATGACTACATGTCCCTCTTTCGTTATTCCTTATTTACAATATACATTGCAGGAGAAAGTCAGAAGTTTCTTTCAGTTCTGTTTCTTTCTTGCCCAAACCATTTTCTTGAAGATTTTCTTATACCCAAGACGCTAAAGGTGTTTTTTTTTTTTTTTTTTTTCGTATCAGCACCATTAAGATGATGACAGGTACTGGGACACAGTATTCTGTTTGCGTTTTCCCCTCATCTTTTGCTTAAATTGCAAGTTTTTTGGACAACAATTTCTTTTCAATCATTTTTTTTTCACATCTTGCCTGCAGCTCTGCTTGCCTGTGTACAATATACAGTGAGAATAGTTTACACATGTAAACATTATTACCGTATAAAACACCACATTTCCTTAGTTTTGCTAAGTGGCAATTTACTTGCATAATCAGAGAACATTTCTGAGTACTAGGGCTTCAGGTGACTCCTCTACTATAAAATTCTCAGGATCCTTTGTACCTTACTCTATCAACAAACCCATTACTTCATATCTTAAATCTATCATTTTTTAGAAGAAAAATGTTATTTTTGAAACTCTTACACTTTGTAATAATTTTCATGGCAATTTATGCCCATCTGCTGTGGTTTCCAGAAGAAGCAGTTTTGTTTCAGTCTCTGTCAATTTCAATTCTCCCTTTTCAATTTTCTTGTAGGAAGTCATGTCATTACCTCTTGCAGAGAATCTAGCCTTTTATTTAGAGCTTTGTTCCCTTGGGCTATCTCCTCTGAGACCTTCGGGGTAAAGTAATTGTTATTGAAGCGAAGGGGATAGAGTTAGGCCCCAAGTGTGGCACTGAGTCAGCTTTGGTTGGAAAAAAAAAGTTGTAACAGAACTGGCCTGCTTTTTGGCACATTTAAATTGTGCATGCCACGCTTCAGTGGAATTCAACAAAAAGTTTAGGGTTGAAACAAGATACAAGGAGAATAGATCATTAAAGAAGTGCCAAACAGCTGCAAAAGTGCAATTTTGCTGAATGTTKTTTCCCTTGAGGTTTTTTTCTGATGCCTGAGAAGCTGCTATATTTACATCCTCCACTGGTGTTGCCACTAGACATTTTGGACTATGGGACACAGCAGCCAGCATGGATTTTGAAATGCTAAAATTGATGGGGCAAATAAATTTTAATCCTTCCTCCCCTAAAAATAATAAATATCCTTAAATCTTGCTTCTGAAAACTACAGTTAATTAGGACATGTTTTTGTTTTTGTGATCTTGTTTTAACTAATCTAATTTATGTCAGTTTGAGGCAAGGCAGTAATAACAGGCATAGAATAGGTTTTCCATTAAATGTGCAGAACTCCAAGCCATGGAGTTTTCACACCAGTTGCTTTTGCCCATATTGGACTTCGGCCAAAGTCTGTGCCATAAATAAAATCTGAGTCTTTTTAGATTCTCAGCTGAGCACTTTGTTGCACAAAAGTTAATCTTTCATTCTTCTGAAGTACATTTATTATTCCTTTTCTTGTTCTTTTTTGTCTCTTTGTATATATTGCCCTTAGGTAAATTTACTACCTGTGAACATTCTTTTTAGTTCAGTAATTTCCTGAAGGAAGAACCTAACAGACAAGTGTTAATTTTGACTTCTTTTTCAAACTTGTTCTGTTTTTTGGGCACACTGTGCAAAATACATGGTCTTACTATTTTGACTCCTGTATCTAATGTTACAAATTCAATACTTGCATTGTCAGGCTGTTACTCTATTTGATATTTCTTTATAAGCATCATTTCACACCAGGTTTCCTTCCTTTATTTTTGTTCGCTTCTAAACAGGAGATACAGTTCTATGGCAACATCAGGCCCAATAAGATCCCAAGTCAGTGGCGTGACATGGATGTAAAACTGAAGAAACTGCTTTTTAGTGATTGGGAATTTTCCGTGTGATATTTTATTTGTAACTTGGAAACAGTCTAAAGCTTTAAATGGTTGCTTCCATTTACAATTATTTATAATTCATAATCCACATAAAATGGTCTGTTTTGAGTTGCGTTTATTCTTGGGGGCCAAGCATTGAACAAAGGGATATTTTTTTGGTAAGAGAGAAAACGTGTACGGTGTTTTAATTTGGGATTAAAAAACCTTCTATTTTATATCATATAATAAAACATTTAAATTTTCACAAGAGGTTTGTTGCTACTTTGCATATACTGATCTATATATTTATTGTAACATGATTCTACTTTAACTGAACTGAGAACAGCTGAAGTTTGAGTAACCTTTGATAAATTAGTTTTAAAAATAACTATTAGTTTTCTCTTTATGTTTCATTATTGCACATTGTTGTATTATTTATGAGTACCCGCTAGTAAAATGACATTTTTGCTTTAAATAAAATACTCCTAAAGCCTGAAGTCCAATCTGACAAAATTATAGCTAATAACGCATGCAAAAGCAGTTTTTAAAGATCGTACACACTATGCACCTTGAAATCACTGGTTCTGGAAGCAGTGGACAGCACAAGAAAATGATTGCTTATTCAAAAGTAAACAGAGGCAATATTGGAAACTACTGTTCTTGCCTGTCCTCCAAAGACTGTCTCTAATGTTAAGTGTTTCTCAGTTCTTTTTAAGATTAATGTGGAGAAAGAAATCACCACTTGAAATCACTACTTGCTATTTTGCTCCACCATTCAATAGTTTATAGCCTACAAAGAGCACTAAATTAGCTTGCCTTGTTTTTCTTAGCTTCACCAACCTGTAGCTTAAGCTAGAAATTTTCAAAAGTAACCTTGTACTACAGATGTGTCATTTATAAACAGGAAAGTAGCTAGTTCTTCCTTATACCCTCCTCATCTGTTAAATCTCGTTTGTTAATTTCACTTAACCAAAATTAAACAACCTTTGTTTTAAGTTTTATATATGTTCTCTTTTATCTACTTATGCACCTGTCTGCTTGTCTTCAGGTTACTGGAGTTCAGTCCAGCACCTTCAGCAGAAAAGCATTCTTTCTTCATGTCAATCTTCTGAATACATTTTTATATTATGAGTTGGAGCCAATTATCTAAGAAGGTCAGGCTTCTGTTTTCATGAAGCTGCTTGTGTCTTGACTTAAAATGTTGAGCATGGGTCTCTTCTCGTATTGAAAACATTTTTGACATTGAAAATACTTTTGACATTATAATTTGCTTCTACTATATCAGTAGCACAAGATGTAGAACACTATATACTACTGAAATCTTCTATAAAACGAGGCATTGTAGAAAGCAAAGGGAAAAGGAAGAGGTTGAATTGACAGTCTTATGTAAATTTCAACAATTATTAAATTGCATCCTTTGCTCCGTACTTAGAATGGCTTTGTTAACATCCTCCAGCCTTCAGAATTGCCCCGGCTTCCTTGGCCAGGTCTTCTCCTCACTAACATTCCTATAGTACTCTTCAATCTCAAAAAATTTTTACTTTTAAAATATGTATGTGCATACATGTCTGGGTTGCAGTAAAATTGCTTCCTATAATGTTTAGGAATCAGTACATTTGGCCTTTTTTGTAGAAATCAATTTCTGATGGTAATTTAAAAATATTTTTTATTTGTGATGAAAGAAAACTTTTATTGTTTCAGATGGCATTTTCCCAGTTTGCATGTAACACTACTACCAACATATTCAAAAATACAAGTGCTCACTAAAATGTAGTTCCTGCAAATGTGTCAGAATGTCAAATTCTGGGCTATAAAAATTAACCAGGAAGGTGCTAAAGTATCTTACATCTTAATGCTATATCTACCTAAAAAATCAAACAATCAATCAAAAAACAGCCTTCAGTGAGCAGGAGAGGAAAAAGTTTTCAGCAGGACCATGTCCTTCTTTGAATTTCTCTTAGCACACACTGTTCATCACGATGGTTTCCAGAGTTTTAAATATAAATATATCTGAAACTTACCAATAGTAATCTAAATGAAACTGTTGAACTCCTTTAGCGATTTGTTTAATCATTATTTGACAGATCTTAGAACATGCAAGTAACCAGATCCTATCTCCATTTCCTGTGTACCCAGCTTTCTAATGAGCAAAACTTTTGTACTCTGGAAGACAGATTTGTGATTCTGTGGCGTGATTTATGCAGAATCAGATATAAACGAATGTCTTGCAATGGCCCCTCTAAAAATGTATTTACCGTCTTCTAGATGACGTTTAAAATCAACGTTCTGCATGCTCATACAAGGATGGCTCATACAAGGATACAAGGATTCYATAGGGTGTTTCAGAAGATGAAAGTGTTCTCCCTAGCATGAGTACAGAGAAACCTAAGCTGATCTTGGCTATTTGCTAGGGAATTGGAATCTGCTGGAAAGAATGACTGTCTAAGGATGCAAAAATGCTACCTTCCACACTGATACTGAAGAGTTAGTTATGGAGATGTTGCTTCCTTCCATATTAAGTGTGTGTGCGTATATATATATATATATGTATGTAGAGAGAGAGAGAGAGAGAAGTCTTAGAAAAAAATGTTTGCCATACTTGGAAATAAAAGCAGTAGAATTAATACATTTTGCCTATAATTGAAAATATTTTTCAACTTGTTTGTTTTTGAGCTTGAACAACGCAACAAATGAAATCGCTGAGTTCAGAAAGTTTTAATTTTCTGTAGAAGTGGATTTGGTGAATGAAGTACAATCTGGCTAGAGTTTTTCAGCAAGGAATTGCTATTGATATTTCAGATGTCTTAATGGACTTCCTGTGGCACTAAAGATGAAGGATGAATCTGTGTAGGTTAGTGGGTTCACTGGCTTTGTGGTAGTGGAGGTGAGAGGAAGAAGATAAGGAATCCTCTCTGTGCAATCTAATTTAGAAATGCCTTTAAATTTCATATAGGAAATACCAAATAAAAGAATTTTTTTTGAGAATTTTGAGATGCAATTTGTTGTGCGATGGTTGGCATAATCCTTGTTTATGAGTCCCAGCCTCAGTCTACTGAGGTATTTTAACATATGTCTTAAGTTTTAATGTGTGGGCAGTTGCCATGTGARAGATCTAATGTAGCTTTATATGGGCTGTGGTATGTATCCACATTCTTGCTTTATATTGTTTGTGAAGAGCTGTGACATTTTGGTCAAGCTGAATGTAAATAAAAACATTTTGAATACAGGGTCAGACTTGGCAGAGGCAAATTTATAGACTTGTGTGGATCCGCTTTAGAGCTAGCAGTAGAGAAGGTAAGATATTTTAGATGTTCTCTTTGATGAGGAAAGATACAGTGGTGGTAATTTGCCATGGCTGTTTTCAGCATTTGATGGTGAGGTAGCTTGATTGACTTCAGCTCAGCTATAATACTTTTATTTTATTCTCAGAAGCAGAAAGTCTTTGAATATAAAGAAAGGAAGACTATAACTTTGAGAATGTCAGTCTATACTACTAAGTTTATTTTTGACTATACCAAAGAATTACATTCAAAAGGCCAATTTCATATTATTTGTAATATGTTCTTACAGTGGAAAATTGCTACAGGTCATTTCAGAAGGGAAAACTATGATCTATAAAATGTGATCAACCAGTTGTAAAGAAGTCCAATAATCTCAACAGTGTTACACTACTTAGGGTAGATATAAAGTTACCAGTACTGCCAAATCATTTGTACTCTCTTGTGCTGTTAACTTTATTATCAATCTGATCAATATTACACGACTGGGACATTTTTCCCATATATACATGAAAACAGTTATATTTCCCAGCTATATTGTAATCAGATTATTTACTTTCAGACGTCCATAGGTTTACTCTGTTTCTTTTGTTTCTGCCAAATTATTATTTTTTTTTAACRTGGAGTGGGAGAATTAATAACTCGACTGATTTTGAAAGTACGAACTTTTACCTGAAACTGCATGATGGTTCTTTATACATGGAAGCTGAACTTTTACTGAGTCTTGTATATAAATGCAATGAAAAGTAGTATCAGCTATTCAATGCTGTATTTCATATTAGAACAAAAACACATCAAAACATCTAATTTGAGTGCACAGTCTTTAGCTTTTCTTTAATGCTATTTAGTATTTACAGTAAAAGTAGTAGTACAAAAAGCATTGTTAAACCTTCTTAAATCCAGAGACTGAAATTTAATCTGTCTTCCAACATTCATTTGATTTTTTTAGTTAATAAAAGCTAGTTGCTGTTCTGTAATGAATTTGGATATATGCTATTTGGCGTTCAAGGATAGTCTGCCTGGCACTGATTATTTATTTTACTTTTTAAAGGGTATGATTAAAAGTTTTATGGATGTCTACCAACTTGCAAGCTCCAGAGTTGGCATGTTAGAGAAAGAAATAGCATCTCATCAGCTTCACATTTCAGCCCTGAAGTCCGAGCTCCAAACAGCGTGTCTTCGTGAAAGTGAAAGCTTACAGTTGGTAAGTCTGCTTTACAAGTCATTTTCATTGTTTTGGATATACAGTTTCCTAGCCAGTATCTCCCTTTGTGTTGCATAGTTCCTATAGGAAAATGCATAATGTTTCATTATTAATATAATAGAACAATAAAATAGTAAAAATAATATCAACAAGAAGTCTTTTGAGACTTCTTCAGAAGTGAATGTGGAATGCTAGAAGTTAGCGCTGGGATTAATTTTACTGCTGTATCTTGTACAAGGACATTACTACTATAGCTGAAAAAGTACTACATTGTGATTTCTTTATCTTTGGGAGTACAGCCAACAGTTGAATTTTTGACCTAGAAAATGTAACTGTCTAAAGATATAGCACCCCATTAAACTAGAATGTAATTAATTGTGTATATACCAAAAATGTTAATTAGGATACATGATTATTTTTTAGACAACTGTGCTTATGAATAATACATCTCACTAAAGAAAAATACTGTGGTTCAGTTACAAGGTTAAAATCCAATTTTAGAAATCATTTCTTGTCTAAAATGTTGCTTCCCACAAAGATACTTGGACTTTTTAAGGCTAATAAGGTGATTCCTCAGATCTGGGATCTGTCTCTAGGGGGATTATTGAAGGCAGATGTATTTGTGTCACACAGGCAGGAGGCCAGACACATAAACTCTCTTAAATATGTAGCCAAGTATGTCTAGAATGAAACTGTGTAGGGTATGCAAGTTGCATATACTTGATCTATTTCTTCTCCAACTTTCTTTACTTTTCCATACAAGATAAAGAAAAAAAGCTTTGGAATTTGCTTGTTTGTGTTTTTTGTTTGTTTGTTTTCTCTTCTCCATTTCTTTTTTTCACTCTTGTGAAGCAAAAGATCATAAGGAAACTGGAGACTGTTTTTCTTTTAGAAATAGAGTATCTGTAAGAAGAGAGCAGTCACTAAAGCAAATTACATCAGCAAACAGGTATTGAAAGACTGTGACTGTAACTTCAGTTGTGTCCCAAAGAGCTATATTAATTTCTTACCATGTTTCTAAATTGATCTGCACAAATACAGATTAGCACAAATTAAAAATATTTTCCTCACTGCTGAATTTCAATTTTAAGATCTTTAGATGATAGTTGTTGGATGGAAGCATAGTTTCATTTGTGATTCTGTGCAACTTTTCTTAGAAAATTCATTGAAATTGCTTCACTGAGATTGCTTCTCATCTTCTSGACCAGCCTTCCTTTATCCTTTGTTTTCTGCTAGGTTTACATGTGTCCTGCTGAGCCTGTGCCCAGTTTAATTGSGTTGCTCCTTTGTCTACATGTTATGATTGTTTTTGTTGTTTAAATCAAGATGACCACTTGCATACTAAGGATTGGGAAGTCTGCCAATCTTACTGCAGTGAGGTTTACTTTCATTTGGATTGATAGCACTTTTAGCAGAGATTATGCAAGTACTGACTTTGAAAGGCTATACTGTGGCTTCTTATGTCACAGTGAAAACAAACACCCCCAGCTCTTTCTGATTAAATGCAACCCTTTTGTAGACAATTTTTGTCTGCCTACAGTATCAGGTGATACCATTCATATTGTGGTAGGGTCTGTAGGCTCTGCTTTACAACCGATTTTGGGGGAAAAGGACTTCTTCCCTGGAGATGCACCTTAATTGTAACCTAAGCGTAAGTATTAATAGCAAATGTTCTAAAATTTTAATGAAAAGACAAAAAAATACGATATTTTCTYAAATTTTCTCAAGTTTTTTAAAAATGACAAATGATTATGGTATATTTTGTAATATTTATATTTTCTGCAAAGTTTGTCCCTAATATTTGCAAAAGTTGCAGCAAGTGTGACTTTTAATAATGTTAGGCATTACAGCTTTCCAGAGTGGCTTTTACCTTTTAAGCTTCAATCCATATTTTTTTAATTCTATTTTTGAGGGGGAAGTTTTGCACTGAATTTCTTTCTGTATGAAAAAAAAAATAGAACTTAATTTTTCCTTGTAATGTGGGCACTTTCTTTGAATATTTTAAAAGAAAGAGAGTGATGTCTTTTCCCAGGCATCTGTCAGATTTCAAAATTCTACATACTTTTTTGCTTTCAATCCATCGTGTTTAATCACATACAGAGTAGCACTTGTTAGGCTGGCAAAACTTTTCAGGCAAGAGGCAGGCATACCACACCTAGACTGTCTTGATTTATCCTATATGTCAGTTTACAAAACTCATATGATATGGCATGTATTCTAGAATAATATCCTGTTACTCAGTGCAGAAAAAATTGGGGAAAATCCTTCATGTATATGCCAAGTATAATCTCTTTCCTTGTTAGGTCTGGTTTTATTGTACTCTGTCCTATTTTTCCTGATGTTTTTTCACACTAGTTGCATATGATTCCATGCCCTCCATTGCATCCAGATCAGAGCCATTCATCAGCATTGGTCTGTTCCTTGTTCAGAAGATACTGTTTTCCTAACTGACCTCTTTATATTTATACCTGCTAACTACATCATCTTTCTTTCTTTCTATTCACTCCACTTTAACCTCTGCTTCTGCTTAGGGTTTTGCTGATTATTGTAAAACAAAACTGATGCCATAAGGCAATATCAGTGATCCCGACTTCTCATCTTCGATCTGAGCCTCTGAAGTGACATCTCCATCCTCCAGTCTACCACTAGTCCTACGACTGACTTTCTTGTCAATAGTGTTAAATCTGAGGTTGCTGTCTGCGCTCATATTGATGCCAACAGAGAAGAACAGGAAGGGATATGATCATGACAGACAAAGGCGAGATGARCAATGGTTAGAAAGAAGAGAACAATTACATGCGGTGAAGGGGAGTCAATGGCAAAACGTATTCTATACTCTTTATTAGTGTCTAGTTTTTTGTCCTTGCCTGTCTCTGGTGATTCTTATTCTCTGCAACCCTTTACCTACCTTTCTCTAGTGTATTTTTCAAACTTGCAACTCTTTCAAATTCAGTATAGCCAAAATACAGCTTATTGTTTTCTACCAAGACCTCTGKTTTTTTTTTCCATTGTTTCTTGTCATCAGGATCTCCTTTCTAGTCTGTTTTTTGATTTCTCTTCCATTTTTTGTTTCGTTTACCAAAAGGTTCTACAGCCTTCATTACATTTCTAAAATGTCCCTTTCTTTCTGTTATGAAAACACTGGAATTTTATAGTAGTTTTTCTTCTCAACTGCAGCACTTTGTTCAGTGTATTTCCCTGCTTTTTAAATTTACTTCTTAAGTTCAACTGTCACAATCACAATTCTGTGCCCTGTGACTTGCTGCATTGAGGGCTGTGTCTTTAACTGGTAAACCTCTAGTTCAGCTAATAAGATAACATTGATATGGCAATGTATAGACTTGGCTGTGAAGGTATAGGTTGCTGGAATAGGAACAGAAAAGCCAGCTGTCCATCTCATGAAGTAAAATGAAGAATTTTGTTAGCACTGGACTCAACACTGGACTGCTACTGCCATTTTCTCCATGAAATTTAAGGAACTCTTTTCCATTTACAAACTTCTCTATATTCTGTGCACATCTCTGCCCTTTCTTTAGAAAAGCTTAATTCACTTGGTGGATGAGGTTAGTGAAAGAAATTCACCGATAGTAATTGTACACACAATTTGTGAATCTATGTGAAGTACTTAACTAGCAATGATATCAGCTGAAATGTTATGATATTTCTTTTTCTCCTCCCTTATTTATTGTTTAGCAACATCTAGTAATGTAGGCATCACAAACTGGATTGTTCTTCAAGTTTCCTATTAAAGGAATACTTGTCAGTTGCTTTAACAGTACTGAGCTGTCCTGATTTGTTCCATTTTATTTACTGCGTCCAGTTCTGGGCTCCCCAGTACGAGAGAGATATGGATCTACTGGAGAGAGTCCAGCGTAGGGCTGTGAAGATGATCAGAGGGCTGGAGCACCTGCCCCATGAGGAACGGCTGCGAGAGCTGGGCCTGTTCAGCCTGGGGAAGAGAAGACTGAGGGGGGATCTGATCAGTGTGTACAAGTACCTGAAGGGAGGGTGTCAAGGGGATGGGGACAAACTCTTTTCAGTTGTCCCGTGTGACAGGAAAGAGGCAATGGGCAGAAATTGAAGCACAGGAAGTTCTGCCTGAGCGTGAGGGGGAATTTCTTCCCCGTGAGAGTGACGGAGCACTGGCACAGGTTGCCCAGAGAGGTTGTGGAGTCTCCTTCTCTGGAGATATTCAAGGCCTGCCTGGATGCAACCCTGTCTAACATACTCTAGGTGACCCTGCTTGAGCCAGGGGGATTGGACTAGATAATTGCCAGAGGTCCTTTCCAACCCTACCAATTCTGTGATTTGTCCTTCAAATACAGTAGCTTATTACTATACTTACACTTTTATTCAGAGTTGCAGTAACAAACTGTCTTTGAGCTGAGAGCTTTTGAGTTTCTGCTCAGCAATAATACAATCATAAGCAATTACTTTGTGGATGATTTGGGCTAACACATGGCATCATGTAATTCACGTGGCAGGCATGTGAATCCATGGTATCTATACTGCCAGAGAAAAGTCTGTTGCTGTAAGCACAGTGTTATTTGGAGCGGATGTAGTGACACTGTATTTTCCAGTGTGATCTCTGACACATATGAGGAAGTGACAAAATTCAATTCATTAGAATAGTTATCCAGAAGGTGTTGTTTTCATAGCTTTCAGCCTTGAGATTTTGTGCACTGGAGTCAGCACTAGTGTCAGATTTTAAGAACTTAAAATATCCTGGTATCACTTCTGGCAGACAAAAGAAGACATTATTTCAGGTAGTCAGGTGTTTCTCTGATCCTGAATGTGCTGTATTTTCTCTCAGTGGCTTTTTCTCTTCTTCTGCAATGCCCTTCTGCAATGTCTTCCTGTGGGCAAACCAGCATAAGAAGAGAAATGGAAAGCTGTACTTAAGTCACCCAGAAGCATTCAGCTGATCTGGTGATATTCCTTCCTCTTTAACTTCAGTGTGAAAGGAGAGTAGAAAATGAGTGGGGAAAGACAGTAATGTATAAAGATAATGAAGAAAGAAAAGCCTTGTGTGCACTGGTGAAATGGAAATATGAGGTCCCAGAAGGAAAACTGTAACTAAAAGGGAGGGAGAGAAAGTGAGTCTCAGATGGGTGAGAGAAGAATGAAGTGAAGGTCTGTAAGAAGAATTCTCAAACAAACCATGAAAACAAGAACTGTTGTCTTTAGATGCTTATTCTAACTTGTGTTGAAAATCAAATCACTCATTGCTTCATGTGGCTTTGCATCAGCCTTACTTTTTGCTTCACCACATTGTGGCTGTGTCTGTCCTTTGTCTGAAAATGCCTAATGATATCATGTTCAGTACTAAAAAAACCAAAGACTGTAGGTTTTGGTAAGGTGAGGAAGCAAGTGGAATGATCTAACATGCGAGAAATCCATGCTCATTGTTGAGGTACTGGTAACTGAAATACACCTTTATACGTTTTATTGAAGAACTACATTAAGCATAATGTAAACTTTTCTTCCTACTAACAGGACAAGCAGTCAGCCCTCAGCTTTCATAATGTACGTGAACCCAGGTAATGTGGGGTAAAGGGAGAAAAGAAATGTTTCAAAATCAGAATTTGTCAGGTAACTACACCACTGACAGTTTCTTCCTACATTAGCCACACTGGACAGAGCAGTGCTTTTACATGTTTCCCTCATGCTCTTGTTTTCCGTGTTACCGGCATCAATCAGTGTATCAAGACTGTGAGACCTTCTTCTAGCTGGGCAGCATATGTGGTGTCTTACACTTAGAATTGTGAAGAAGGAACTGAAGAGAAAGAAAGAAAGAAAGAATGAAAGAAACTGCCTTTTAACTCACTATCTAGGAGAAGGGCACTCACTCCGTCAGCATAAGCGTTAAATGTCAGGGAATGTCTTTCTTTCATGGGCAGGAGCCATATCTTTTGTGTTAGAACATGGAATGACTGATGTAGCTGGGAGAATTCTTCCCAGATGTTGCAAGAGCAGATAGGTCCTGGATGAAAACTCTACTTGGCTTTTCCACTACTTCATACTAGCCTGATGCACAGTTGAACTGAAAAGATTTTTTTTAAAGCTTTTCAGTTGAACTATTTTTTTGAAAGATTTAAAATTGGTTCCAGGGACCAATTTGGCTGTAAGAAGTATTAATTCTTAATTTGGCCTGCAGAAAATAATCAGACTTAATATTTTAATTGTTACCTCTTTTCTTGCAGTATTTTTTGGCAGTATTCCAGGATGGAATTCTGTAAGATGTGAACTTCAATTAATTGTAGCTTTTACTCAATGCTGTTAAGTATCAGTGCATGGTATATTTACTGTGAAACATAGGAAAATTCTTAGAGTGGTAAGTAAAGAAAACTCTGACAGGTGCAAAAGGAGAATTTCCTTACTATTAACATAATAATAAACACAGAAGACACATCAGTATAGGCAAAAATAGAGAGCCATATTAGAAATATTTACTTGACTTGAATGTTCTACCAGGATAATCCAGAAAGCAGTAATATCTACTAGAGAGTTGTTTGGTTTGGTTTGGTTTCCAAAAAGTTTGCATTTCTTACCTGATTGTAAGCAACTGGCCATCAGTTGCCAGCCTTACAGCATAGGCAAGGAATGCAGGTATACTAGTGTAAATACCTTGTCATGTGGTATTACTTGCCTAAGTAATAGTTGTAACCAAACAGTATGAATCATGTAATTTAAACTGTTTGGTTACTACATAGTACCAATAATAAATATAATGATATGAAACCGTTATTATAAATCACATAATTGACTTGAGGCGAAGTGTTCAAAACCAGTTATGGTGATACAACAATACATTTGCTTTTTTGTAAAGAATACTTCCTTTTCTATGCAGAATGTTTTTGATGTCAATGTTCTAGGTTGGTGAACTTTTAACTTGTCAGACTATTGTAACATATTTGAAAATTATAGTAATTTGATTAAAATGTTGCCTATAGGGCAAAAGGTTCAGTTAATAGAATCCATATGTAATTAAAATGCAGAACTAAATGTAATCAGACCCCAGTGGCTGGTGCCTTCATATTGATAGTTTTACAATGGCCTCTGGGGTTGAAAGTTTATGTTAAAGTTACTAATGTAGCTGTGCTCCAGAAAATGAGCAAGACAGTTTAGCCAATTCAAGTATGACAGTGTAGGAAAGTGAGAGTCAAACACAAAAAAACCCTCTGATCCTCTGAGTTTCAGGGGGATCTGTCATTGGCAGGTGGTAGAAATGCAGGACTGTTACAGTATGCTAGAAAGAGAAGTGCACTCAGCAGCAGCACTGTTATATAAACATCACTAAATGAAGGATCACGCTGTGAGCAAGAGATGGCGTATTTTTTAAAAATACTATAGTTATTTAATTTGTGTGCATTCACATTTGAATCATCTGAAAGTTACAGACACAACACTGTGCACCAAGCCACAAAAAAATTAAAAAAAAAAAATCTGAACTTAAAAAAAAATATATTATTTTCTCTGGACAGTTTTAAGAGTCGACATCCTGTGTTAGAGTTCTCTAATCATCACCAGCACAATTTACAATCAGAACACACAGAGAGCCAGTTCAGACCAGCTCATCTGTTGACTTTGGCAGAAGCCCTTAATCTCACTGTGTGCAGCTGCCACTTGAGAGATGGGGACTCGGCAGAGAGCCGAAGGAGGGTGGGATACAGGGTTGGTCAAGGCATGAATACATAGGCCTGCTTCATTTCAACAGTCATACACTACTTTTTTTATAGTCTTTTCATTTTACTGCCTTTTTTTCTTTCTTTTTTTTAAAAAAAAACCCTGAAATTAAATGAGGACCTCTCATGAGCCACTGCGCTCCAGGCATAAGAAATTGTAATGTCTGGCTTCCAGAAACTGTCCCGTCAAAATGTGCTTCTGATTAGGTGGCTTAATTACAGCTGTGAAAACAATGTTGATTTAGGCCTCAAGATTCCAGTGCATGTCAGCCGTTATTAGCTAGCCTTGGACTGAAGCCACCATTTTAAAACTCTGTACCACTAAAGTCACACACTGCCTGACAACTTTTTATTTAGGCAGAAATGTTGCCAGAAGCAACACATTTTATGCAAAATATTTTTCATTGCACAAATTTCAAATGTGACACTATTGATGGACATAAAATGGATAGTAACGGTTGGATTTCATCAAATCCAAAGCCTAACTTCTGCAAAAAAAAAAAAAAAAAAAAAAAAAAAAAAAAAAAAAAAAAAAAAACAAAAAAAAAAAAAAGAAAAAAAAAAAAAAAAAAAAAAAAGAAAAAAGAAAGAAAGAAAGAAAAAAACTGTTTAAAATAGTTTTTATAAAGTTTGACTGGCATAATGCTTAATTTTAATTCCTTTAATTCAGTTTTATTCCAAATCCAGCATGTTGGTTTAACCACCCAATTTTATTGCATCTAAATTTTCCTGACAGTTTCATTTGCTGTTGAGAAATAAAATTGCCATTTTTGCAACATGGGAAATAATGGCTAGTTTCAAAACCAGTATGTTTGAAACTTCCTTTGCCTGAAGCAGGTTAAGGCACACACTCAATTTACTTAAGGGGAAAAAGGCTCATTAAATAGTTTTTAATATTTTAATATAATTTAAGTAACTGTTTTCACAGTGGGAAAGCTTATTAGGTCGATGTATTTACACCTGCAGAGAGGTAAATGTTTGGGTAATTAGGTGGTTTCCAATACTTCAGCTTTTCAGAGTGGCTACAGAGTTAATATTATAAATACTGTAAATGAACATAATACATTCATTGCATTTAAACTTTGTGTYTCCACTGACAAGAGTTTGCTTTCAAGTGCTTAAGAAAGAAGTTCAGCTTTGCTTTGTCTGTTTTTAAAGTCTCCTTAATGACATGAGTTGGCCAAGGAATGTGAGTGAATGTGTGTGGGTGTTAGCTCAAGGCAGAGACTTGTGCTTTGGAAAAGCAAGATCTGCATTCTCACTTCACAGTTGCCATGAAATTCCAAATGTCCATGCTGTGTGGTTTAATGGAAACCATGAAGTTCCTAAATGACCGCAGGTTTGTTCCAATGTTAAGCACAAAACAAATCTTTCAAGTCATTGGCTGCGTTGCAAAAAAGGAGGGTCATGTTTTCAGGAAGTTAATCTCCTTTCCCTTTTTCGTTCATGGTTTGCATTTCTATGGCATTAGAAATGTGTTTCTAGTGAAGTACTGGAACTACTAGTGCACAAACAAGAGTCCTTAGTTCCCAGGACTGAAAATAAGTCTCTTGGAATCTAAAATTGTACTCTCTTACATTAAACACTTAGGCCAGTGCAATAGTTACACCTCGTAGAGTAACTAATTGGAAATTAGTTTGGAGAGACTAATGATTTGGATAAAGGAACAAATCTAAGGTATAGATTAAGTTTGCCCTGTAGAAAAACATAATGCATTCATTTGCTGTCTGTGGTAGATTAACAAAGAAAAAGGAAGTGAATGCCTATGCTTCATTTTGTTCAGCTTTTGAAGAAGAAAGATAGGAATGAACTAACCTTTTATTTTATTTTCTTTGCAAAATGGTACTTGAAGTTTCCTGAAATTGAATGTTTCAGAAAGGGCCCAGTGGCCATGGAGAACAATCTGGAGTCAGGAGACAACTGAGTGATACTATTTTCTTTATGAGATGTCTTGCAGTAGTCTTACAAAATGTCTCATTAATATGAAACAATAAATTTTATTCACCAGCTCCAGGCTGGTAGTATGTTTGCTTATTCTTTTCCACATGTCTTCATTTATTTTTTCCTTCCTCTCATGCCTCTCAAAGTGACATTTTTAGCACACCAAAATAGAAGAAATTTTTGCATATTGTTACCCATACTGCTAATGCTTCAGTAGAAATAAGAGCACTGAGAGTGCTAGAGAGGCTGTTATTTTATAACTAAATATTATAACCAGGACATTTAACCCTAAGAAAAAGTTTTTACAAAAGAACAGAGCTAAGGACACAATTTTACTGGCTTTATAGAAGAAAAAGAATATTCTCTACAAAGGCAGCCAAATTCACTTCTTTCCAGACTCAAGGACTTTTACTCAGGCCATAAGGTGCTTCCTCTTCCCTTTTGAAGAAGTTATTTCAAGAAAGGGAGCTAGGAAGCTTCTATTATTCCCTGTTAAACTGTGGGTTAAACATAAAGAGAATGGCTGTTTGTTCTGTGACTGTGAATCTGCTGAGAAATTTTTGGAGGGGATTAAAGCATATCTGTGCCTGAATAAGTCCAGCTCAGACACTTAAATGGCATATAAATCTGTGGAATCCAGATTGTCATCTTCCTGATATTTTCTTGCCATCTTTAATTTAGATCATATAAAGTATACTGTTAGGAATAATTTTGTTGTTCTGACACCTGTTCGGTTTTGCATTTCTGTGCATTTTTAGCTAACTATAAAAAGTACTATTTATAAGGAGAAAATTCAGTGCTGATCTTCATTCATTAGCTTTGATATGTAGTGCAAGATGCATACATGCTTCCTCTGCATAGTGATTAAGCTTACTGGAATAGTGTAGAGGGAAGGATTTTTGCTGTCTTTCATGATGTTTTCTTGTACTCTACATTATAGCTCACTGTCTGGTATGCAGAAGGAAAAGAAAAGACATTAAGACCTGGTGAATGTTTCTAGATGGAGCGCATGAACCTCATATGGCCTCAAAAATGCATGTATCTGCAGCATGCCCCCATTTATAATGTGGCATTGTATAACACTACATGTACCCACTAAGAAAAAAAGACCAAAAAAAAAAAATAGTAGTGCTGACATTTAACTGAATTGGGCTGAAGAAGCTACTTCAGCATAAAACCACATTTTTAAGTAATGAGGAAGTGAATTTTCCCCACAAAAGAGACATTTTTAATATTTATATAGCAAAATCTCATGTTTATGGGTATGTATTTCTCCATGGATGTCAGAGATACACTACCCCAGGACTAGAGCATTCAGTGCCAGCAGAATGGCAAATGTTTCTTCAGAGGAGATGATTCCTCTCTGCTATGTCTCTGTTTCTCCTGTGCTTCTCTGCTTCTGATCCACCTGGCCAAACTGGAAGGAAAGGTCGTGGAGCACAAGACCAAGCGTTATCTATAGTTGTGGTCCTGCAACAATCTTCACAGCTGTCAGACTGCCTCTCACTAATACAAGCAGAGAAAAAGGAGTGAATCCTCCTCTAGGGTAGTAGTGCTTCTTTCTCCCCAGGCCAAAGAAAGATGATGAGCGAGTAAAGAATGATATCAGGCAAACATAGCAGTTCTTTTCTTTTCTTTCTTTCTTTTTTTTTTTTTTTTTTTTTAAGTGAAAGGCAAGGTACCTTTTAATACACGCATTAAAAATGTAGACAGAAGAGTATGGCTGATCACCAGCAGAATTTCCCTGATGCATGTGATGATATTAGGAAAGTCTCATGTCATGGAACAAGGATTCCATTTCATCCTTTTCAAATGGTGCAAATGATTCAATTGCAGTAGCTTTCTGGAGAGAGGGTCTTGTCAAACCTTTAAAGCTATGTTGTTTTAAGATACCACTTGCTGAGTCTAGTGCAGACACAGACTGTATTTGGCCCATAAAAACATAGTTAACCCATTAAATGTCACTATAAAGCTGACATTGCAAAACTTTCCTTTTTTAAATTTGTATGTTTACCTCTGTGAGAAACCTTTTGTTCTCTGTAGTTATTACAGAGAAGATTAAGTTGATGAAGTAAACTCTTTTAGGCTGAAGCCACCATCATAAAAATAATTCACTAATTTTCCAGCCTTTGTTTTATACTAAAGGTCTCATCTGATCACAAAGCAACCAGCTTATGCAGTGGTTATAGACAGATGGTAAGGGGTTCATATTAGTCTGTCAGACCATGTGTGACTTTAGCTTTTCTTTTATGGGGTCTTGTAAATAATTGTAATTTCTTCTGGGTGCCTGGGCATATCTTATGACTTAATCAGGACTTTACAAAGCTTCCTGACACTAAAAGTCCTCCAGTTTCATTTTAATTTGAGCATGTCAAAACATCCTATTGCTTTAAGAATTTCTAGTTGAATTTAATAACTCACAGAGGTTTGCTATGAGTAACTGACTTTTTAAAAGAATGTAATCTAATCAGGAGCTCTGAGTAACAGGAATTTAAGATATCATTCTGCAGCTTAGAAGACGAACCAAATTACTGAGATGTCCTTGTATGTAAAGATTTTTAAAAGATATACTACAACTTCCATGCTAAACAAATCAAAAAGTTGAAGGAACTTCCCTCCAAGTTTTCTTCCATGTTCCTCATGAAATTTCTGATACTTTATATGCCTGGTGAAAGTTTATAATGTTATATGTAGGGTGATATTCTGTTTTTTAACTCTTTTGTGCTTTCAGAACACACATTTGGCATATATATACCAAAGGATGAAATTCTATTAACATTTTTTAATGTTGATTCATATAAAATATGATTGGTATGCAGGAAATATGAGTTCAATTTGCTTAGTAGACTTACTCAGACTGCATGTTCAGCCTCACAGAAAGTGATGATCTGGTACCTAACTAAGAGCAATTCTAAAAGGCTGCTTGTMCTCTTGAATCTAATAAGTATACAAAGTTTTGTTGAAGTAATTAGTAGGTTTTATTTAATCTCAGTCTAAAGTATTACTGTGTATATGAATTGGGCCAAAAACAATAGAAACAGTAACCCTAGCTCACCCACACTCAAGTTGTTTATAACTGATAAGCTTGATTCCTTGCCCAGTTAATATAACTTGGATCTTGCATTTACAAAAGACCTACATGTTAGCCACCAACTGAAACTGAGCCTAAAGTATTTTTTAGGCCATTCATATATCAACTGTTATTTTTAAGTAACATTGCAGGAAGACCTTCTCTGGCTAGTTTCTGATTTAAAAATTTATAAATGGTAATGGAGTCACAGCACCAAGTGTCAGGAATTACATGTCATTACTTTGCTAGAGTAACAATGTGATTAGAATCTGAATTTGGCCCTGTCTGCTGAATATATCTTATGCTTTTGTTTGCAGTTTCAGCCATACAGTGAGCACTTAAAAATTAATTTTTCTCTGACGCTTTAAAAAAGCTCTGCACTCTTGATTAAAATCAGATTGAATGAAATGAGCTGATGTAGTTTCCCTAAATGATTTACTAAGTACCTTTCTTAAAAGAACTCTTCCACTGTGTTCCCAGAATTTTGCTGTTATACAGCTACCCTTTACGGCTCTCTAACGAATACACACTTCATCAGATATAATGTACAATTGGAGGGGGGAGCAAGAGGAATTCCCTTCTAAAGTTATTTAAACTCAGTTGTGCTAGACATGAATGAACATCAGAATGTTTGGTTTAGATAAGCAAACAAAAGTCTGAAAAATAACTCAAACTTATTAGGAGTCAAAAGGTACCTTCTCCTGATGAATCTTTCTGTGATCTAGCTTATGAGGGAGAGGGAGAGAGATGGAGCCCTTATCAGAATTTTGGTTTGGAGTTTTCACACATTCACATTTACACTGGATAATCCAGAAAATGCCCACTGCATTGGCAGTGGTAAAGGTGGGCCCTTTGTCCTCTTAATATATTCATGATTTTAATAGTAAATGTTCCTTTCAAGAAAATAAGGTCGACACCAAMAATAGTTCAATTTTAAGCATGCAGTGTAATTGTGCCTTTTTTTGCTCTATCATCTAAGCATCTTTTTAAGTCCACTTAGTTTAATACAATTATTTTGGATGAGCTGAGTTATATGGCTGTAGCTTAATGCAAATGCAGATGTTCTTACTCTACATGCAAATGCTTGTGTTATGAATAACAGATTGCAATCAGTCCTTTTTTCAAATAGGTGCAGATAGGTTGCATTAACCATGTCTGTATATAGTTTGATCCTAATTTCCTTGGCTCCTGAGAGCTAACTTCAATCTACAATTTATTATAGGATGTTAAAAGGTATCAGTTCATGAGATCAGCATCTCCCTTCTTGCTTCAAGTTTATGGACAGTACAGGGTTGTATTTTCACAAGCAAGTGAAAAGAAATCATTCTTTGCTTATCTAAAGGTTTTTGGAGAGAACTGTGGTTATATTCTCCACTAAAAGGCCTTGTATGTCCCTGGCACTTCAGTTTAAGTCTGAGTAATACCATTTTCCTGCTTGAAGCCTAAGAGAGATGTTTGCTGTATTTTTTTTCATTCTTGAAAACTACCCATTTTAGAATCAGATTTTAGAATCTTCTAGAGGTGTGTGAATTCCAGGTCCTTATGACTTGCCTCTTTTCACCACATTTCATAGAGATAAGTTGGTTCTATGTCCTTGCTATAAATTCCTGTTGAGAGAGGTGTCTGCTTTACACCTCAGTCAATAAATTTCGTTTTGGGTTTCCTTCCCTCATGCTTATAGCTTCTCTTGAGCATCTGCTTTCTACAAAACTGGATGTCTGCTTCTGTTCATAAAGAACAGATTCTGTATGGAATTCTCTGTGGAAAATGCTCTTTCAGTGTTTTTTGAGAAAATTTCAATGATACTAGTCACTGTAAATATGGTGGGAAAGCAAACAGGTAACACAATCCATCTGAACTTACTGTAGTTCAGTAAACACACAGAAAGTGAAAGGAATCGATGGGTAATCTTTCAAGTCTTGCCTTTCTGGAGGTCTAATAATTGAAACATATAAGGCTACCACAAGACATTCACTGCAGCTACTTTTATAATCCCCTGATCAGATATTAGTGCTCATCTAGATTGTTCCGTCTTTGGTAATATACCTCTTCATCAAAAGATACTCAAATATTATCAGTAAATATTCACCTACATATAGGTTTTCAGGGCTTTCTGAACTAATTCATATATTTAATGAAAATACATTTGAGAGAAGTAGTGAGCAAGCTGGAATATTCTCAGTGCATCTGTTTGCAAAGAACAGCACATAAGTTTCATGCTTATTCTCAGTTTAAATAAAGTGGACCCCTAAAATGTCTTTCCTGTTTTTTAAGTAATTCATTTGTTTTTTTAGCCACATAGATCTATTGTTCAGAACATTATTCCTTAAAAATACTGCATTTTTGGCAGAAATACACAGCAAAAATTAATCCTTTGAATTCCTAAAGATTTTCTAATGCAAGAAAGATGAATCATAAATATTCTTTCATTGTTTCTAGACCTTTCTCCTTTCTGCTGTAAAATATTGCTATTAGAAATAATTACTTTTTTTGTCTTTTCCCCTTATATCCATATTACTGATACAAATTATATTTCATAATTGTAAAGTGATTGAAGCATTTTACTGAATCATTGCAGTTTTTTTTTTTTTTTTTTTTTTGCCAAGATATTTCTGATGATTAGCTGTAGAATTCTGCTTTAAAATTAGTCTTTGGTAAAAAAAATACATTAATGCACTGCTGGCAGAGTTCAGGTTTCCTTGTCTAGTTTAGTATAGGATGACTATGTAGTTGCACCAATTCTCAGCAAACAGACAAAAAGGAAAGTAGCTAAGCATCTTGCTCTGCGTGAGTAGTTAGAGGGCAAGCAGACACCATGCACCTCGACCACCTATTATGAAGCTTTTTGCTGCAATGTCAAGTGAAAGCGAGTTAATTGGGTGAAGCTGTAGAGCATGTTAGGGGCATGGTAAAGGGTTGCTGTCTGACAGCTGAATGTCAGCAGAAGCTAGTCAAGTGTGGCTGAGAGACAGAGACCTGTCACAAAGTTCATGTGGACTATAGCACAGTTAGGGAGATGAAATGTGGTTCTGTCTCACTTTCTCCCTCATTGCATTCAAGCACCTTAAGATTTCACACTGTCTATGTCAACCCTTGTTCTCTAAGCTGTTTTCTTCTAACACTTCTGCATTCAAATGATTGGACAGAAGATGCTAATGTTTGGCAAAATGAATGTAAATACACTTTTTCCTCTTTTTCTGCTAGAATGGCAGTATACATGCAATTCAAGAAACTTTGAAGGCTTATATTGGACTTTGAAGGCTTACACCTAGGAGTTCAGCTGATGACTGAATACATTTCTCAGGAGAATATGAGGCTTGACACCTTAAACTATTAAATAGGGAATGTTTTCCCACTATTACTGGCAGGAAAAGAGGCTAAGTGTAGAGGACTACTCCATGAGCTCATGAGCTTGTACCTCAGCATGATATTGAAATCATATGCAATTTAGCCTCTAATTGTAGTCTTTCTCTCATCTTCTGGCTGGAAAGAAGCAAAACTGTGAAGACAACCATCACAGATGCACGTACTGGTCAGAGGCAGTGAGAATCCGTGGGAAAACTCATGTACTAGGATAGAACTTGCTAGAACTGAGAGGAGCATTGGTTGAAGATGACAACAATATCATATAATGAGGCAAAGCATGGAAAAATGGCACAACAGTTTAATAAGAGTACAGTATACCCTTCAATGATGGTTGCAATACACAGCACAACACAGCAATAGTGATTCAAGTTTGCTAGTCAGGTTAAAAGTAAATCAATAGAAGTTGCCTTTATTCCTGAGGAAGTGGAAGGATACTGGTAAGTCCCTCGTTTTAGTGAGACTGTATTCCATTACTAAAGAATTCGGAAACTTGGATCAAAATCAAAATGTAGACTAAATATTTCACTATGAAAATAGTGCACTACAATAATTTACCTAATGTTTTGGTATTCCTAACGTGCAGTACAGAGAACTTGACCTGAAAACTGTAAACTTTCATTTGTTTTCCAAGGCAGTATTTGGAAGAGAAACATACTAAGCCGGCTGTGTAGTGAATTTTCACCAAAATATTTAGAAATTATCAAATTTACCAATGCAAGATCAAATTCTTAATCATTCATTCAACAAAACATCGAAGATAAGATGTTCATCTGTGATAATTAATCCGATCACGTGTTCTTCAAATGTGCCAATTTTAAGTATGTTTGAAACATACCAAGTTTGAATGAAGGAGAAGTTCATTTCAGAAAAATAAATCTAGTATGAAATTTCTCTTAACTGTTTTTAATTGGAGTCTCTAGAGAGTGATTCCACTGAACACTTTAAATGCTAAAGTACTATAAAAGAAGGAGAAAATTATAACTTCCAAGTATTTCAGAATCCTTTGTTTGTACAAAACTGCTGAAAATGGAAAAGGAAATTTTTTGGTAATGAAGAAAGCTGTTACTGTAGTTGACTAGCAGCACCCAAGGAAGAAAGTTTTTGTATGTCTGCCTTTGTGACTTGATATGTACTGAGTTGACAAACCATTGAATTATTTTCTTAGAGCAAATGTTTGTGGAATCCATACAGGAGTGCTGACAATTAAAATTTATGCTGGATATTACTGTGTTGTTACTTTGTGCTTGTGTCAGAGCACTAGTTTAGCCCTGCTGCCTCAGCATACAAAACTGTGAAATCATTGGCATGGGAAGCAAACTCTCTTGTTTTGACTCACATACATTTTTGTTATAACAAAATTTGCTAACTAGCTTTATATTAAAATGACACCTATTTTCCATTTGAAGCTCAAGTTTTTAGCATTTTCATCAATCTGCTGTTTTATTTGACAGAGAGTGAGAGAAGGCTTTTGACCTACTTCCAACACCAAAAGATTAAGCAGTATATTGGAAGTCGATGGTAACTGCCATTTTATGGAAAAGGCAGCTCAGTGTTGGAAACAGCAGTCTGAGAAGGAGATTCTGAGTGATCTGGAAGTTTRCATCTTTTTGTGGGGAAATGGAAGATTTTCCACAGTAACGCTGCACAATAGTTATTAAAAACGAGCATTTTCTCCAACAGTGGTACAATCCACAATGAGAGACAGGAGAAGCTGGAAAGAACATGACTGGCTMTTTGGTTTGCAGTTTATTGGTATTACTGTGTGTGTATATGTTCTGGAGTTGGGATGAGGGAAAGAGATGAGAAGGAATCGTTATCAGAAATCAATTATGGAGAAATATATTGACCCTTACCCACTTTCCTCCATTACTCTCTGCATCTCTGCTCACTTTGTGCTTCTTTCTACTTCCTACTCTTGAGTGGCTGTGCTACAGCCTCTTCCGAGGTTTTAGGGGATGCTGGAATTCAAAAGAAAACACTGGCATGCTGCTTCTTTGTCTGTTTGCTGACAGGCGTCTTACATACCAGGTATCGTGTGGTTTTCACACTGATTTTCAGTAGGTTGTCAGCCTTTGGCCGTGCAGTTCAGCAAGTGATACAACACTGAGCTTATCAGCAGCCTCTGCATTTGAACTGCACCCAAGGAATGTCCATAATTGAGTCTGTTATTATATTTATTGTAATTTCTGTATTATTCTTTCTGCCCTTATATTCCGTCCCTTACCACAGTCATCATCTGATCTGACTCTTAAGTGTTTTTGTTTCTTACTTATCTTGGTCAAAATGACATATGCAAGTTTGTTATTCACAACTCTGAAATCTTAACTCATGAAGAACCTTACCAGTTTTTGCTTTTGGGTTTTTTTTTAACATTGCATGTTTTAAGTATGTGAATGTTAAGAAAGTGGAAGGGAAGTATAAGCTACAGTATTCTGAAACTGAATATTTGAAAGCAGTTTGAAGTGACAAAAATTAACGGTAGGAAATCCCAAAATTGGAAGGAGATACTGTTGTAGAATACACATAATGGAAGAAAATGGAAAAGTTGCAGTGGGTTATAATAAAGGTGATTGTTCAGTAAAATTTTCCTTGCATAAACTTTGAAGGCTGAAACCATGGTGACTGATTTGTGGTTTCAGCTCTGGTTATAGATTTTGTACTGCTACAACTGAAAATAAACAATATACTTCTTACAATGGTTTATAGTTATCTGTTTGCACCATTATCAAAACATATGTGTAGTCTTCTAATTCCAAGTGTCAAACTGTGCATATTATTCTGTAAGTACTGCTGTATAAAATCAAAATGGAGTGCCTGTGATTACAACATGATGTTTTTGAAGAGGCTGATATTTCAGTAAAAAGATACATAAGGGTATAGTATATGACAGTATTATAATATTGCCCACAATGTCATACATAGGAAAGCAGCGCACTAGAAATCAGTTTTAACTTTGGTGTAACAGCTTATATTTCATGAGACAATCTGCAAACTAGTTCCTAARTATGACCATAGCTTAGTCACCAAAGAAAAACACAGAGTATAATTGTTTTAGAAACCTTTTTCCTTGTCTATTACTAAAAAATGGTTTAAGTTAAATCTAATTTAGAGAGCAATTATTTCATAATCTAGAGTAACCTTTCGTATTTTGGTTTTTGGGAAGACATGTTTCATAAACTTAGACTTGACAGTCTTTGAAAAATAACTGTGCAACATGACCAATTACTCTGTTCCATAAACATTTTGAGAGCCTATTCTGGCTAGATATATTTTGTCCTAAATATCCATTTACCTGATGAAGTGTAACAGTTTAGACAAAATAATTTACAGTTGTTGAGAAAATAAGTGCTACAGTAAAGATGTACCTGTGTAGGGCTTATTTAAGACACATAAATCCTCTTCTAAAAATTACCAAAATGCGTATTTATATGATGGATTACCATCACAGCTCTGGCATAGTCATTTGAGTTTATCCGTTTAATACATGTCTTAGGAAGGTCTGTAAGTACAATAATGTTGAAAGGGGTCTGTTAGGGAAATTGAAAATTTGTTAGGGAAATTGAAATTGAAATTGAAAATTGAAAACTGCCTTGAAAATTCCTGCATTCAGGTGAGTGTTCAGCCAAAGTGTACTGTAACAGTGAGAAGTGTTTTGTGGTTTTTTTGTTTGTTTTTTTGTTTGTTTTTTTAATTAACACATAGAATGCTATTTTTTTGTTCATCAAGTGTGTATAATAGTATGGGATCAAAACAGTTCTTATCAATAACAGCCAAGATATTTTTAGATCAATCACATTGGTGTAAGATCCTATTTCCCTTCTGTTTGATGAATAGTATTCTGTTCTTGGTACAAAGTACAGCAGAGGGTCTGGGTAGCTAAAACAGAGCTTTTTTCCCCCAACAATGAAGCTTTTACTGTAACATAGTCTGTTGACTTGCTGCCAATCATTAAGTTTCATACCTTTTTCTTTTTTTTTTTTAACAACTCTCAAAGGAAATCTGATTTCTTATCTCCTTTTTAGGTTGATGCCATATTCCTCAAAAATAAAAATCACTGCACCTGGAAAAAGTGTAGTGTGAGAGTTTAATTTTAGCAGGTGATTTTTAATGATAATGATACTCAGATTAATTTGACATTGAAAGCAGTTCAAACCAATACATATAGATTAATCTTTGATACTTGTTACCCAGAGTGAAACCAGTTTATAGCTTATGTCTTAGAGATTTCATTTACCTACACTCAGAAAAGTCTTTTAGAATTACATATTATTTGCATATGTTAATATTATCAAATTTTTATACGAATGACTTATTTTAGAGAAAATTTTTGGCTATGTGGTCAGCTAGTTAAAGCATGCAAACAGCAAACTGTTAATCAATATAATAGGTGGATGTTGTTATTGAGATCTCATTTCAAACGTGCAGATATAAATGCAGCAAGGCTTTTTTGTGCTTTTAATAGTTCCCATTCTGCATAGTGTTGAGCAGTGAAATGCTACAGTGTTAGAGATCAGTAACTGCCACTTCTTTTGGTTGTCTCATCCTTGTAACCACCGGAATTTAGCAAATTCAAGACACTATATCATTTTAAATATCTCCCTGAAACAATCGTCTAAATTTGCTGCCAAATGATTTCTTCATAAAAGTCTAGCACAACCTATTTTTTTTGAGTAGTTACAAGATAGCTTGTGGTGTTTCAGGAAATCAAAAGAATCCATACCAAAGGAAACTGTTGAAGTAGATGTTAGAGGCAACCATTGATTTTTCTCCCACAATAGTAGCAGAGGAAAGCGGAATCTTGCATGAATATGTGTTTATACATCTGATTGAATCTCTAGATTAGTTGAAATATGAATACATAGACACACACTCGCTCTTACTCTCTCTGTCTCCTCTGTGGCTATATATGAATCTATACATTAGAGTCTGTGTTTATACCTGCTTGTGTATGTATGGATGTATCCTCTTGAAATGCCAAGGAGTATTTAAAAAGTCAAATATAAGATAACAGTCTTTCAGTATCTTTTTATTTTTTTCATAATTATGTTTTGTATGTGAATTTTTCACAATTTTATGGCCTGATGAAATAATTCATTGTAATTTCCACAGCTATATAATGCATTGATTAAAATATGCCAGTAAAAGACACAAGAACAATATGATACTATTTTCTTTGTTTATCATTATTATGGATATTTGAGAGAATACAGAGTTTCTTTATTTAGCATTTTAGAAAATTATTGATGGGGATATACTACTATTATCTATAATCTTTAAAGGTAGGATGCACAATGTTTTTGTGCTGCTAGTTCTTTAATGTTGAATTTTAACTGGTCTAACCTTTGTAACTGTTTGACTGAATGTCTAGACTCATTGAAATATGAATCATGTTTCCAAAAAATATACATTCAATGTATATTCTCTTACCACCTTCTAACAGAGTAACATTGAAAAGATTACTGAGCATTTCATTTTAAGTAATGGTAAAATTTATTTAAAATACCTTTCATGGGTGGCATAGCATATTCTCCCTAATGACAAAAATATAGAGTTGGTAGAATGTTTGTTTACTTGATCAAAAAAGCACCCTAAAAATAATAATGAGGAGAAAGAGAAGTTTTCTGTAAACATTTGAAGTACCTCAAGTAACATAGGATAATGCACTTAGTGCAGATTCCACAAGCTTATTAGCCTATCCTTTTCTGCTTCTTATCAAAGGTTAATACAGATTTTCAGTATCATGTAATTTAAATAAATATTTGCAGCAAGAAACAAGTGTTTGCAAATATTTCCGTATACATACATTTGTGTATGGTATAAAGAAATTATTTTTCTTGCTTGTTTCATACTGAGTGTAGATTCTTTTTGGTTTGTTTTTTTTATTATTTTATTTTACTCCAGGAATCAAGAGACAGTTCAAACATCACCATGGCTTCAAGCTAGGAATTCAGCTGGACCAGAATTATATCCCAGATTTTTTGCCATTACAAGCTGAGCCTGACACATCCTACAGTTTTACACACAATAGAACCAGTTCGCAATCTTCAGCCTATTCCTGCAGCCTGGATGTCACATCCAGTCCCAAAAGAACAATGGAAAATGGATTTTAAGATTCTTTGTATCGATAATCTTTTAGAAGGAAAAAAATGTATTAATGTAAAATGATGCAATTAAAGTGCAATTTTGTTGCTACCTTTGAGTTGTAGTTCAGCATATGCATTTTTTGACATTAATTTTACATTTTTATGAAAATGTGTGTTCATAGGTTCACATTTCTATGCTTCTCATTCCCTGCATACCAAAACATTTTTTTTAAAGTTTTATTTATTGCAGTTGCTCATTTTTTATGTAATATATTTTTAAATGTTAAAGAATGACACATTTGGGGTAATTTTCCTCAGACTTAAAAAAAAAAAATCAATAAGCCATTTTAGTCTCTATCTATCAAAGTTGTTTCATACTTGTCTGTTTTAAAGCAGGACTGCAATACTTTAATAGGATTGAGAGAGCTATTTGAAATGTATGCCAATGATTCCTGTCATTTCATGGCAGCCCTGCCATGGTTCACTGAGCCCCCTCTTTTCTCTTGTCAGCTCAACTGAAGACAAGCATTTAGTTGCAAACTTTAAGCAGGTTGTGCAAAACAGAAATGATGTGACTGCTTCTCTTCCTGCACAATAATGTCACTGCTGGTCAATGTGAGAAGGTCAGGTTGCTCCTTGTAAAGCTACATGATACCACTTGCCTATTTGAACAAGTTAAGTTAACTGCTGAATCTGGTCCCTGCAGGCGTTGAAAACTCACCCTTTTATCAAGTCTGCATTTCATAAGAAAGAACAATTGTGCAGGGAGGATTTCTGATTATATGTTTATGTACTTTATAAGGACAGTTCCCAAACCAGTGTTGCAGGTAATGTATTTAGTTTAAGCTGAAAGGCTTTAAAGTAATGGCTGTTTTGACCTTCAAATAGACTCCTTTTTTGTTGTTGTTGGTAGGACCCAAGAGTGACGCCCATCTTTGATGCTGACAGAATTTAAAGCAAGGCCATTGCCCTGCATTTTCTGCCTTGTAGCACACAAAAGTAAAATTGTATGTCAGGCCGAGATGTCGGGGAGCTGACAAGATGCCCCAGTGACATTTCAGCTGGAAAGAGCAAGTGTCTTGCAACCAAGTGGTCAAATATCAAATAATAGGTCAAGCAGGAAGGAGCTGAGTTCTAACCACAAAGAGGTTTCTGGTAACTTACTTGACAAGCTTTTGGGCGCTTTGTGGCTTGACAAAGTGATGTTCTGTTGGGTATCGCTAGACAGACTGTTCTTTATCGCCTTCAGAAGATCAGACATTGACATTGATTAAACTCTTTAACCCTTAAAGGTTAAATCCTAGCAGTTTCATCATTGTGAATGAAGAACAAAAGAAAATTTGTAATACACCATTTGTTTTTGTATTAATCTCTAAACTCCCCAGTGTTATTAACTTTTGATGTACTATTTAGTTTTTGACAAAAAGATTGAATGCAAAATCCATATAATAGATTGGTTCTCATTATGGGCCAGTGATACATTAGAAAAATAATATTATGCATTATGGAATTTGTAATTTTTTCTGATATGTCACAAGCAGGATTTGATTTTAAGGAGTCCTGAATACTGAATTTCCATTTTTGCTGGAAAACAGTATTTACATAGATAATAGTACTGCTTATAATGATAGAAGTCTTGCAAATATCCTTGTTTTCAGGTACTGAAGAGGCTAACACAAATCTCCAAAATAAGATGTAAGAGGTTTATTTTAAAAGATTTCCAAGTTTTTCGGGTGTTTGTCCATTTTCCTARTCCATTATTTGTAGCCACAGGGTGTATGTATGTATATATGCTAATATAGAGCCACACAAAATAATAAATCAAATAGATCTCTCAAATGTGAAAGTTGGCTGATACAGGAAGAGCACTCCTTTTATTTATGATGATGTATTTAGTCTTCATTACTGATATGATGTCAAGGTACTAAAGAAAATCACAGGCTGCATCGTTGTTCCTTCTATCATCATTGGCACTGCATGTGATATAATGTACATGCACATAGAAAAAGAATTTATTTCTGAAATATATTTCTTACCTGAAATCAACATTTTACCATCACCAGATCTGAGCTCTCTCTGCTACTATAGCTGCTACTTGCATGAGCTTCATAAGGTTTCACAGGGGCCAGAGCTATGTCAAAGTGACTGTAGTTAACAGGAATAATCTCGTGAGCTGTCATTCGTCATGAAAACTAGTAACTTTTTCTTTTTTAATGGAGGAGGCCTACCTCAATTACTCCATTTAAATATTGACCAACTGGGAGTTTTAGGCTATTCTTCTTAAACCCACTCACTCTGAAGAGACTTTGTAATGTACGTTGTTTAAATATCAGACATCCCCATTGAAAAGGCAAGCCTTTTTCCCATGTTATGGAGAAGTTGTTGAGTAATACATTAGATCATCATTTGTCAGATATTCTTGTGTTGCTTTTCCAGGCATCTGATAAATTGGAGTTTGTGATAATTTCCAAAGGAATAGAAGAAATCCAGCTGGATGGATCCCCTATTAGTAGTCTACAAATGCTCCCACCAGAGCATTTCTTTTGGGAGCTACACTGAAAATCATACTTGTGTAGGATGTGGCAACAGTAGCTGCCAAAAGAGCATCTTAGCTGACTCGTATAGTCTGCTCTTTCTGCCTTCCTTCAAAGACTGTACAGTTTGACACCTTGAGCCTTGCTCACTTTCAAAGCTTTGCATGGTTTGGATGCAGAATGTCAAGAGGACAGCTTCGTTGTGGGAACCTCCACTCCATCGTTAGCACTGTTTCATGAGAAGAACCAAACTGTTTTCTTGGAGTGGATGTTGGTGGAGTTGGAATAGTTTCCCTGTTTTTTGGAGCCTGGCAAGACAAATAATTGATCACAGATATTTCTTCTGATAGGTCTCCAAACAAAATTCATACTAATTTATTTTCCCACTCATTTATTTTCCAACTCATTTCTGAATAACATTTTTTCCCTCTACATAGACTGCAGAGTATATGATTAACCTCCCTGGGAGAGAAAGTTTTAGAGTAGTTAGTATGAATTGTTTGTGTGTGTACTCAGCAAAGAACTTGGGTATTTAGATGACTACATTATAAGATTATTTCTCATATTGTTAGCATTTAGGACTGCAGTAGTAGCTCAGAAGAGCTTTTTAGCTCTTCCCCTCCCTTATTTGCAACTTCAGCACAAGCATAACTGTTAGTTAAGTTTGATATACAATTATGGGAGTTTTGTCCAGTGCTAGAAAAAATCTTGGATCTTCTTAGTAAGTTAACCCCACAAATACTCCATTGTGGGTTACTCTGTTATCTAAAGGGCTCTCAGAACTCCAAACACTCTGAAACCTCTCTGTTAAATGAAATGTATTATTTTATATTACCTGTGTGTGAATTCAGTGAGTTTGATTATTTGATCACTTACAGCAGCATCTGATCATGCTGCTGTCATCATATACTTAAAAGTTTATCCAGTTTATCCAAGGTTTTTTGTAAGTCTATGTGTTCTGTGGTATAACTTAGCTCCTAAGAATTACTTAATCTGTCTTCTAAAATACAAAGTTGCTTTAGAGTGGTGTTCTTTGTTTGTTCTTTGGTGCCTGAAAGCCAAGGAGCCTTTGGTCAGTAATCACTCCTGATTAGAAATCTGTATGTGAAGAGCATCTTTCTTCTGCTGCTGCTAACAAGCACCAGGCTTGCTCCTCTCCATCTTTTTTTTCAGTTGACCTTGAAATCTAACTTCACAAAAATAACCTTTCAGGAGGCCCTTTCCTGTCCTTCCAGCTTTCATCCTGCTTGGTAAAGTTATTAGAATTTCACTAATTTGGCTTTACTTCGGCCTTYGTAAGCCCTTGCTGATCCATTTTGGACAATCATTTCACACCATATCTGGCCCCAAAATGTACCTCAGTATTTTATTTGGAAAGTATTTAAGTRTTTTCTTTTCCCCATGTTGAACATGAGGTTCCTATCCATCTAAAATAATGGAATCTATTAGCTTTTTATAAATGAAAATTCTGTTTTTTTACYTTTTTATGTGCGATGTTTTTGGATTAAAAGTGGTGTAAATGCAGACTCTRGTAAATTCTTCACCTTTAATATGACTTCAGTTTTATAAATGTAGAGTTGGATTTCATTTTCAGRTCTGCAAATGGACCTTCCTTATGAGAGGAATATGGAAGGTGACATGGTTTTTGTCACGCTAATATGGATCTGATTGCTSTCATAGGGAGCAGCAGGTAGGGATTATACAAGTTTATGTATTGTAAGTGGATTTTTWAAAAAATTGTTTCTTGTTTTATGATCCAGTCTCTCATGATCACCACGTATGAAACTAAATCTTTGTCTATCTTTTCTGGTCACTAGTAGCATAATAAAGCTGAAAAAGGACAAAGACACAAAAATGAAGAAGGGTCTTTAAAATTAAATTCTGTTTCTGAGGATTACTCAGGAAGAGGTAGGGAGATCCATGAGACAATTTTCTTTCAATTCTTTTTTTTTTTACCACTTCTACAATACTTCCTGCCTCATCATAAGGTAATAACACTAGTAATCATTACTGATATTATATCTCTTGCCTTCTCATGGCCCTACTGTGCCCAGGCCTCAGAATTTGTTGGATTTTGTTTTAGATAATTCAATAAAAGGAACTAATTTTAAAAAATAAAATACATTGAGTTTACTTTAAGCACAAGTATTACAAGCATTACTGTGAAATTACTTTCTTGAGAGTGAACAGTTTGGGTTTTTGTTTTGTTTTTTTAATCTTTGCCTAATGGTAAAGAAGATTGTTCGAAGTTAAAGCAACAAGACAATTACATTTAGTACATAATCATTAATTGCTTTACATTTCTCTCTGCATGATACATAGCTATTTAATTTTTGTTTTACTCATGCAGCAGCCCCATAACTGTTGATTTGTAAGCACTTTAATGGTTTAATTCACAGTGGTGAGTCTGATTCTAAAAGTCCAGGCAACAAAAATCATAGACTATATACTTGTGAACAGTAGTTTAAGTAAGGCATACGCCTTTACCCTATACAAGGAAAATTTCTTTAGCTGTTAGAATCTGCCACATGTGCCTAGCAGTGGTGCATTCATATGAAACAGGAAGGAGTTTCAGTAACTTCCAGTGATCACTGTCGGGATTTGCCAGCYCCAGCAACACTGACCCCATCATGACTTCGTACAGAAAGTCTTTCTAATGCATTGTATTCTGCTGACAGAGGCTGAGACTTAAAGCAGTACCCCATTCTGCAACTTTCTGATAATATTTTAGATTTTTACTTAATAAAACTGTAAAAAATAATTTCAGAATCCTGTGCTCATATGGTATTTAACCAGAAAGCAGGAGAATTAGGAATTAAATATGAATTTTTTTCCTACCTCTATATTTTGTGAAGGTTAATAAACCTTTTTCCTAYAAACAGTAGCATGGGAGAAGTCCGTTTTGCAATGTGTTTGCCGTACAAGGTAGATCCTGGTTTCAGTTTTGATTCTCTTACTGATACAGGGATAAGTCAGACACTTGGGGTGGGAAGCTGTATATATTTAAGCACTGACCTTAACAAGAGTCATGCAGCTAAAATCCTGCACAGTTCTTTTAAAATGTCAGGGGTTAATGTTATTTAAATGCAGTATTTGATGGTTTAATTGAGTCATGCTTCGTTGTCTTTTACTGTACATTAATGCCAGTGAAACACTGATTGTTGACAGAAAGTTCTCTTAGCAAAGTATCCACTGACATTTTGTGCTGCTATAGAAAAATAGTGCAGAAGACAGAACTATCTTACTTTGCTGGAGGAGGAATCCTCTGTGTCTAAATGGTGGCAACATTCATTATACATTGACAGGAAAAATGAACTCAATTTTTTTTTCTCATCTATATTTTCAGGCTGCCTTTTGATAGGACTGAGAAGATGGAATTTCTCTGTCGTTAGATAAATGTATTCATTTCAAGATTTTGTGATGGGTGTGTTACATAAGTTAGTAAGTGAACCTTGAAAAGTGCAAAGCCAACTCCAGAAGGCAGAGGTTTGTTACAGGAGCATTTTGTGATTGCTTTTGTAAGCTTGCCTTAGGATGTGCGAATGGTTTTTCATCTTATCTTTGTCTGTTTGAAAAAAATAATTTTGTGTCCTTTCTTTATATGTTTCTCAATGTTAAGTCTCCATGCCAGTCTAAAACCTTCAAGGAGCAATAAAGACTGGCACAGCAAGAAAGATACAGAATATACACCTAGTGGTGCATTTAAAAGCCTTTAAAGAGATATCTGGGAGGCGATACATACTGGTGAGCATACAAGGGCTTGTATGCACAAGGTGGGGTAAGTGAGGGCATGGTATTTCATACCATGATTTTGTAGAGTAGAATAATGCTTCCAAAATAACAGCCCTCATATGGACAGCTGCTCTATAGCTTCTTCTTTTGGCTGAAGTAGTCAGCATGCTGTTTGTCTGTTCCCAAAGAGCTTTGTTATGCTTTTGGGCTCTGTGCTTTCCAGGATTTTTCTCATGACTGCGGGTTACTTTCTGGAAGTCATTAGAATTCTGTGTCCTGGAAATAAGTTTGTAAATGCTCGTGAGTTATGACTACTTTGATTTTTGCAAGCCAATGCCATTTTTCAAGTTGATGTGAGCCAGCCTGGCTGATGCAACTGCAAATGGACCAAATTTATATGGATCTTCTGATGTGCTGTGTGAGCTTCCTGGTTCTGATACTGCCTTATTAGATGACATCAGGAACATTGTTTTTAACTTGTGGGCTCCTTAAGGTATACCTAAGTGGCTGAGTCTTTTGTTAGTGGTAAATCACATAGAAGACTGTAAGAGTCAATGCATCTTAGAAGTAGCAGCTCACTTAAAGTACCTGTCTTTGTGGGTTTAAGTAAACACGTTTGGTTTCCTCCTGGTATGTAAGRTGCCATGAAAATGTTTGGAATCTAATTAGCTATTTCACAGTAGGGACTGCTAGTTTAGTTTGCAGACTTGCCTTCTTCCAAGCTCTGGGTTGAGCCTCCTATATACCGTGGAGTTCAGCAGGCGGGGCATTTAGTGCTTCTACACTTGGAGTGGGACACGATTCTTCCATCTGCGACTGGCTCAAGAGAAAAAAATAAATCTTTCCAGCTTCCACAAACACAGCACTGTCCCTCAAAGAGTGCAGAGCAATAGAGAGGGGTAAAATCACAAGCAAACTTGCAGGATCCTACTGTAGCTCAAAGTCTAACTGTCCATGCAGTGTGTTAGCACATGAATGTTTGAGTTGAGTGCCGACTTTCTAAACATGTTAATGCTTTATTTTATTTAATAAGTGTTCTTTAGCACTCTGTGGTTTATATGCTGTTATATGTTGTATACATTGTGTGGAGCTTCTTTTTTTTACCCAGAAGCAGTTATGGCAAGCAAAGAGAACCAAGTGTTGCTTGGTGAACTCTTGAACCTCTGTTCAGGCAGAATGTGTTAAATTTTTAGCAAGAGAGAGAGGGGAGCTTGATGAGTACCAGCAAGCTGAGAAGTTTACATTGTTCAGCACTGGAGATAAACCCCT
Source organism: Rhea americana (assembly GCF_003343005.1). Lineage (NCBI taxonomy): Eukaryota > Metazoa > Chordata > Aves > Rheiformes > Rheidae > Rhea > Rhea americana. The sequence continues at coordinate 2,147,295 of NW_028185361.1, read as the reverse complement.
TTAAAAGCCTTGTGTGCCAGATAGCACAGTTGTAGGCTAACTGCAAAACAGTTCTAGTCAGTTATTCAAAAAGCTATAAAAAGGAAGACACATAAAACTAAACAATTAGAAAAAGTGTGCTAATATTTTCCTAATGGACATCCTAATTTACAGAAACAATCTAGTTTTAATTGTGAAGGATCAGAAAGAACAGAAGAACCAGAAATCTTYGGATGTCTTCAGAGGACATCAAGTATACTGTAGCCTTGTACAGTTGCAAAATGCTTTGCTTATTTTTGAGGAAGGGTTTTGTGTAGTTTTATCACTAAATTAAGATCTGGACATCAAGTTCTGGACATGACTCCCTTTTTCAAGAAAGAGAACCCCCCCACACACCCTGCATCTCAAATCTTCCTCTTAAAAAAAAAAAAAAAAAAAAAAAAAAAAAAAAAAGTCAAGATAGAATCTCTTTGTCCAAGAGCATGAATGCTAATTCTTCTAAGTGAGAATGTCTACCTGTTTTTGTACAATACTTTTATGAAAAATATTACTTTCTTGAAAAATGCAAAATTATCATCTGCTCTGTATTAATGTCCTGTGATCTATGAAGGTGTTCTAATTTACTGAAAATGCAAATTTTCTCCAATTGTAAAAMAATCACCTTAACAACTGTAACTACATTAAGTATCTTTATTAGGTATTTGTGGAATATTCAGTTTGTTTGGATTTGCACTTCTATACCTGCATGATTGGCTGATCACTGCACTGGTAAAGCCTGGGAAATCAATAAATATTACTACAGGGATACTGGATTTGCTAGAATTTCAGACAAATTGCTTAAAACCTAAAGGAGAACACCCTGGCTGATTTGGGTTTGGACTGTCATTAATAGTACATTTAAAAGGAAGTGATAAATAAGACCTATTATGAATAGACCAGTCATATTTTCCTGTAAATTAAAATCAGAAGCTTCCATTTTTCTACAGAAATAAAAATAACTGTGTTAATAGATCTACTCTCTATTTTCTTTGCAGGAGAGATTTGCATCCAGTAGTCTTCTGTGGTCATGGGTCCTGACCAGGCTGCTAAAGCATTAAGATTCATACACCATAAAATGCCATTCTCTGCAAAGGAAAATTAGGTTTCTTCCCTTATCAGAAGTGTCTAGTTTTAGCGTGGACCAAGTAGAACCATAAGATTCTTCCTATTTCAGCAAAAATGTTGAAATTTTCTCACGTACACACACAGCTTGACTTCGTGAAGGGTACAGATTAAGCAGTTGGGGTTATTTGAAAAAGTGTCTGAAGTCCTCCTCCTAGCTAGAAAGAATTGCACTATAAAGATTTATAATTTGAAAGGGAGGAGTTTCCTCTTTTTGGTGCTGCACAAAAGGAGTTGGTTTCTTTTAATAACTGAAATGATTTCTACCTCTTGTCAGAGTCTGCAAGAACCTCTTACAAAGTTCATGGAGTAGTTACAGTTCACCGTGTGAACTAGTCAAATACAAACTTATTTCTCTGAGCAGCTGCTAGTGACCTTTTTTCATTAAACCAGTTGTCTAATTCACATCCAATTTAGAGACTATAATTTTATAGTCAAATCTGAAGCTCTCATGAAGATATGAATCTTGGACACAGGAAGATGAAATATGTAAGAATTATTTGGATTGACTGTAGATTGAAATCTGGGCCAGTCCTGAGGAAAGTGTTGTGATAGAAATTTCTGCATCGCTTCTGCAGGCTTTTCTTTAACTTTTCATTCTCATTTTCCTCTGTATCTGCTCTGTGCCTTTCAATGACTGTACATATATTATTTCACAAGAAGAATTTTATCTTTTCTGATCTTCTTTTTTTTTCTTTGCCTTTTCCAAAGGGAAAGTTTTCTAAGAGAAAAATAGAAGAAAGAAAATGGTTTCAATTACTGCAATTTTAGGAGTTTCTAGTACTGCCACTATATTTGAGCAGAGTTTAAACATGGTGTGAGAAGTATAGGCTCACTAAATTAGCTTGTAAACTTGATACCCTAGCTTTCTTTTTCTTACTACCAATGTAAGTTGTTTCTAAGTGATATTTTGATTTATTTTCTTTACTGCAGTTATTCATACTGTGAAGGGTCTATCTAGAAAGGTGTCCTATCCCCAAGGACAGAATTATTTCATCATTATTACACAAACTCAACAGCTTTTATTAAAAAAAAATTAATGAATTATATTATTCACATGTTAATTAAAAATTCCAAGGTAGGTGCTTAAAGGAACGTGAAGGTCATAGTTAAGGTGGTATGAATGTCATTAAAATTAATCTAATCACTTGGCAGAAACATGAAACAGCAAAGTTTGCACTGCTGTAACAACAAGACACACCAACATACAGGCACAGAGCAATCAATCTAATGATAGATTGAAGGGGGAATTCAGTCATTGTAAATCTGAGGTTTGTCTCCACAGAAAAAGCGATGAGAAGCATGTCCCAAAATTCCATGGTTTGCTGTCTCTGTCTTTGGCTTATAGTCCCCAAGAATGTTTAGTTTGTCTAGGAGCCATTTCTGGTTCATGACCATTACCTCATCATTCCATGATACCGCCACAAGGATAATGTGACTAAAGTCATCAAATTCCTAAAGTCTTGCAGCAAATAAGTGCAAGCAAGCCACTGGCAGAAATTTTTACAGAGGAATGAAATGATGAAAATGAATGTAGGAGGTGAACTAAATCTCCGTCTCCATTTGAAAATAAATTGTGTCAATAAAATGGAAATGAAGAGTTCAGTTGGAGTTTTTCTTCCAAATCTACTTGTAACTTGATTTCATTGATTAACAAAAGTAAAGAAAACAAACATCCAGTCATGTCCACAGCTGTCCTGTACTACATGTGACCAAAGATCAACAAAAATATGACTGTAGATATGCTGTGAACTGCCAGAACTTCAAACACTTTCATTGTGATGGATTTAATTATCACCTAAGCTTCCCTGAGTTAGTCTATATCTAAAAATAAGATATGTTTAATGGTATTTGTGGCAGGGAAAATTGCTATATTTTCCTTATCCACCTCTTAAACAAGTTTTGCAGGTATATATGGAAGTATCTGTACAGCTAAAATTTATTCTTACTTCTTTTCTCATGTCAAACGCGAGAAATTCTGAAAGTAATAAGGAAATTTTATTAAAAATTATTTCATGTGATTGTTTAATAGAAGCTCTCTGCCATCCAAAAAATGCTTCAGAAGTACACAGTGAATAAGAATGGGTAATATAACACATGGATAAAAGTGGAAATTATAGAAACTGCTGATGTTCAGAAAATGAAAGGGCTGGTGATAGTAATTAATGATTGTGAAGTCTGCTACTGTGTTCTGAGAGATGTTAAAACCACATCTGAAAGGGGGAGAAGATTAAAATACCTATTGATTGGCTGATGGGCAAAAGGTAGGGTTTAAGAGCAAAGAATTGACTAATATGCATTGTATTAATTAAGCTCTTCTCATCGTTGTGAATAAACAAGGGCTGATAACCCATATCTGTAAATTCCGGAATTGATTCCAGATTGAGTGTACTTCAAAGGTCTGGTGCCATATAAACCAGAAATCACCTTCAGAAGGTTCTTTTTCTGCAGCTCAGGGGAACTGCAAGGCACAATGTTTTCTGCTGCACAATTTGCTGTCTGAGTTTTCTTACTGATTTAATAGGGAACATGTGGTGGGTGGATTGAAAAGATAAGCCCTAAAGCTTGCWAGTTGGCCAGAAAAAACTACTTACTAGTAAATGTGTCTTCCGTGAAGATGGACAAAGAATGAAAAGCCAGTGTGTCAATTTAATCAGCTGCTGGGAACCAGATGTGACACAGTTATAAAATATTTGGGAAAAACTTGCGAGCATGGAGACAGCGCGGTGGTTCTGAGAACGGAGGGTGAGGCTGGCTCTCGGTGAGCGGGGCTGATAAACCACATAGAGACAAAAGCGAGATGCTTCCTCTGTGGAACAGTGACTCTGCTGAATGAAGTCAGTTCTCTGCTTTGATTTCACCAAGACCTGTATTACACCCAAGACTGTTAGGAGAATAAAATGAATTGATTTTTTATCTACTAGGGTGCTCAGTGCTTTAAAGAATTACTGAGCCAATGTTTGCTTCTCAGTGTTTCTCCTCCCCTTCAGTGAGTAGATTTTGTAGATTTTGTATCAGAAATAATAAAACTTTGGATTTTTTTCCTTTCCTCTGAGGTTTTGAAAGCCTTTTTTACACAGTGAGTAGTATAAGCTCATTTGAAGACTGCTGAACTACGGCCCAGAGAAGTTTTAAAGGACTGGTCTAAGCTGAAACATGTCCTACTGTGGAATAAGTATACTCCAAGTATTCTGCCTCCTCATCTTCATTGCCCTTCTCTGCAGTTCTCTCATCCATTTGAATACTTCAAATAGATTTTTAAAATTAGCTCTTCTAAACTGGGTTTCTTTCTCGTATTTATGAAGAAGATAAAGGGGCAGCTGCATGACTAGATAATGTCCACAACCTGTAAAAACAGAGCATGATGCAGAGAAGGCAGGTTGTAGTCTATGTTTTCCTGTTCTCCTTTCTACTCCTTCTCTATAGTTACATTTCACTGACATTAAAGTCTATCCTGGCATAGAGTATTGCACCACCAAAACCAAACTGGGCAGAAATAGCCAGGAAAGGCAGGTGTGGGTCCTCCTTGCTATCAGCTGAGAGCTCAGAAGGATTCCTAGAGTTCAGCAAAGTCCCAACATATGTAATTGAAACTCAGCCCACATCAGYAGAGCTGACTCAACCGTGAGTACTGACTAGTTTGGTAGTTGTTTTTGGAGTTAAACAAAAGTTAGTTTTTCCAAAATGTTTCAGAAACTGAGGTTACGATTTTAGCTGTAGCTTGACCCTCTCTGCACAGCACAGGTTCAGACTGGGCAGTGGGGGGTGCAAACGCTCTCCAGATGCCTCTGTTGCTGTGCCAGGCTCCTCTCCGGAAAGGCCATCTCCATGTCCCATCGTCTCTGCAGTTGAGGCGCTCACTTTCAGCACGTGTCGGCATTTGTCATGGCTGATCATCAGCTTGGTTTTCCAATCAAGCCTTGCTGCATTTGGCAATTTTCAGTGCATGCAGAGAGTTCAGGACAGGTTCAGGACAGCATCAGCCTTGGCCTGCCTGTGTCTGATGGCAATGTCTCTTCTGAAGTGCTGGCCTTCCCACACAGCGTCTTTCTGCTCTCATGCTGCTGAGGCCAGAAGGCACGGGCACCACTGCGAGTGGCTCGCCATTTCTTGCATTCCTAACACACATTCAGAGAGCAGTRCTATGTCATCTGCAATCTTCCTCACTTGCTTCCCTTCATGTGTATCCAAAGCCCTTATTAGAGCTTTCAATTGATTTCTGCTGCTGCATCACCCAGTCAATTGCAACACTGCACAGTGCAAGGTTTAAGAAAAAAATTGCTGCCTTGGTTACTCCCTGGGTTGTCTATAAGCCATTCAGGATTCCCTGCTGTTTGTTTTCACATAACATTCAACTCTGCTTTATAGACTTCTGGCAAAGCCAGTGATCTCGATAGCAAAATTGTGGTGGTAGCATCACTGTGGAGATTTCTCTGTTTCTCCTGTCCAAGCTCGGTGAAAAAGTAAGCAAGTTRATTATCAGACTCTTTTACCTGCTTAGCATTGCTCTGTATCATGTTATCACATGTATCAAAAGGGAGCTACAAGCTGTATGTTCTCTGACATGCATTTCCAAAGGCATCAATTCACAAATTAGCACCCTTACTTCATCAGAAAATGGAACAGGTTTGCTGTATTTTTATTACCAAACAATCTGAAGTACCTTCATTTAAAGATCCTATGACATCACGGGAGACAGTTAAGTATTAATATCTCCATCATTTGCACATGGAAGTTCAGAGGCAGAGAGGTTAAGTGACTAGCCCTAAATGCTAACCAAGAGCAAATTTTGAAAAGAGCTATGGGATGCAGGCTCTCTACCCTCTTCCAAGACACCAAACTGTACTTGCTTTTCTGTGTTGTTATTTCACATGCTTTCCACTTGTAAATCAAAATGCACCAAATCCAGCACTAATCTATGGCTGAGACTTTCAAAGGAGTCTAAAGAAATTCAACATTTGCTTCCTAGTTAGTTTCAGTCAAAGCTGAATTGTAACTGCCATAAAGATGGAATATTTCAACCTTGGAGCTAAATGAAAGGCAAGATCTAGTCCTGGCAAGTCGGTTCATGAAAACAGCCCCTTTTATTTCAGTGGAGCCCTGTGCAGGAAGCTGTATWCTTGGCATAACCTTGTTACAATTTGTAAATAGTCTGAATGCTCCATTCTTTGTTTGAGTGTACTTGCCTAATGGAGGGAACGAGGATCATTCCTGTTGTGTCTTTTCCACTGCATCAGTTCAGTGAGTTCCTTGTGAAGACCATCAGGAGGCATGGGTGGAAAACATGTGTAATCTGACTTTTATGATAAACTGCCTGAAAATGATGACTGGATAAATATTTTTGAAAGCGAGCAAAGTGCATTTACTTGCCCTTTAAATCCACTTACAAAATTGGCACCAATTCTCCTTTTTGTTTGGTTTCTTCATTCTGTCACGTTAAGAAGTGGCCTGTGCTGCTAGTATCTGTCAAGCTTCCCCCTCGTACTGGAAACACGCTGCAGCTTGTCCCACTRGAGATGTTTAGGCATATTGTATCCAAATCTTACTTTTGCTGAAGATAYATAGCTACAGCTCATCAGGCTAATGCAATGAATAATTAGAAACAATTACAAGGAAATCTAGCAAATTACTGAAACCAGACAGGAGTTTAAAAAAAAGAAGTCAGTGTTCACAGTTTAATTATTTATTTACTGGGCATGGTGAAGTTCAAAGGAAGAGACCCACAGGACTGAATCCTCTTGTCTGGGGAAAGGGTGAAGAGAGAAGGAGAGCGTGCACGGGATGYGGTACCTGCACCCTGGGAACCTGGTTTCCTTGGGAAGACGTAGTGCATCTGGAGACCCTCTGCCTGAAGACAGGGCTTAAGGGTCCAGGTTTGGTCTATTCTTGCTTTTCAGTGCCTCTTGCTCCAGCACCTTCCCATTTTCTAGGGAAAGTAGGAAGTTGCTCTTTCCTGCCTGGTTTGTCTACACAGGAATCTGTCACCTTAGTAGGTGTGTGAATCATGTTGCAGCAGGATGTGCAGAAGGGGAAGAAAAAGATATACCAGAGGAAAACCTGGCATTAACCTGGTACAAACATTATCACTCAATGCAGGAACAAGGTGGTGCTGTGGCAGAGAGCCACGCTTAACGGCAAGGAAAAAGGAACAGCAACGAGTTTCTGAGGTTGTGTTGAGCCAACTCAGCATGTCTTTCTGACCTGTGACAGTTGGATGTCTGAAGCGCTGAACGCCATCCAACTCCATGTTCGTGTACACAAGATGCTGACTCCCACAGTGCCTGGCAGGATTTTGCTAACAGGGTTTTTACACTCATTCCCCTTACAACGGAAAAGACAGCAGAAGATTTCAATTGTAGGACTTCTTTGCTCTCTCCCTTCTGCTCACACCCATCTAAGTCCCTGTCACTGTATTACCTCTGTGCCTTCCAACCAGTGCCTAATGAGCAGATGGTTTAACAGGGCTATTCGTGCTTTATGCTTCGTCTGGGCTTTTCTGAAGTGTTCTGATTTAATCTCTGTTCTTAGAGACGGGAAGGAGAGCAAAAGTGCTGTTAAACTTCCCAAAGGCAATCATGAACAGAAAGGGGGGGGTGGTGAGAGTTCGGGGGGGGGGAAATCTAACCCATGAAATCGCATTTTCCTCCCCCACGTTACTTCCTCACTTTCTTCTCTGTTAGGGGTGCTCTGGCTAGGAGCCACACTTCTAATAACGTATGGTATTTTCAGACCCCTCAAACTGCATCAGTAAGTGGAAGTCAAAAGGAACCAAAATGCTGAGCCTTCTGTCATGAACACCTCTGTTTCCACACATGCTGGAAAAATGGCCTTCTGCAACAGTTACTCTTCCCCTGCCCAGGGGAGCTGGAAGTAACATTTCCAAGAGACAGACAGGGCTGTTCTCAGCCTCGTCAGAAAGAGAGATCATTTTGCAGTGACAGGGCTGTTTKGAGTGCTGTCAGTCCCAGCCTTTCRGAAGCAGATCCCCAAAATGCTGTTTTTGCAGCATTTTCCTCCTTTCAGAGCAAAAACATGCTCTGACTTAGAGTATTGCAGTATTGTACGTGAGCTGTGATGATTTAACGTTCATACCTCAGTACATTTTAGGCAGGCTGACACCAACTGTGTTAGTGTCACAGTGCCTCGCTGATAATGCTGACACCAAAGTTTTTACTATGCGTTAGGAGTTCAAGGCTTCTTTGCTGGAATGTTGCAAAACCTGAGATGAGTTAATTAGTAATTAAAAAAAGAAAAAGCAGTAAAAAGGCTTTAAATTGCGAATATGGCATTGCAGGGACCTTTCAAAAAACATTTCCGACAAAAATCCCCCCATATTAAATGCTGCGAGCTGAGTATGGCTTGAACGCAGACCGACCGGCGTKTGAGGTGAGTGAGGATAAATCCCACGAATGCCGCCGCGCGGGCGGGCGACCAGCCGTGCACGGCTCCAGGTGCTGCCGCAAACCCGCGCGGCGATGGGCACGGCGCGGCCGGGCGGGCCGAGCCGGGGCG
>NW_028185361.1:2056889-2138618 GCF_003343005.1 Rhea americana | reverse complement strand
GGCGGACGGGGCGCCGCGGCCCCGCAGCTCGGCCGTCCCGCGCGGGCAGATGTCCGCGAGACGGCTCGCAAAACTGTAATTACGCACAATAAGTGCAAATGTTTAATTAATCAGGTCTCATGTCCTTATTATCCCCTCTCTGGGTTTCGCTAATAATGACCCAGAGGAAAATTCTGCTCCTGCCTGTGAATTATATTTTATTTACAAGGGTTTCGTTTCTTAGATGATCCCCCCACCACCACCCCCTGTCTCGTTCCTGGGTAGAACTAGCAGGAAGAAAATAAAACCCCGATGTCCTTGAAAAGTGTAACTTGCAACTGGCCTAAAACTGAGAATCAGGGAGGGCTTTGTGCTGCCTCTCACGACTCCTTTCACAGAATAAATCGGAATAACTTAGCACCTAATACCTCTCTTGCCTCACATTTCACATGGTGCTCAAATATTTGGCTATAATCCTCTAAGGAAAGCTGAAAGGAAAAGAAAAGAGGGCCTGAATGAAAAGCTTTTCTTGATGAGCAAAGAAAACAAACCCTGCCAAACTGGTTTGTAACACATATGAAGGGTTAAATTGTGCCTCAAGGTCCAGAGAGCAAGGAGGGAGTTCAGGCYCACTGCCCTGGCCCCGTGTCTGCCACCCCTTGTAATTTGCTTGTCTCTGGAAAGAAAGTGTTAAAAAGGATATTGTTTGCATTAAGGGGCTGAATTTTCCACTGGGTAATCATCAGTGAAACCCAGTGAAGGGCAAATGAGGATGGCAGGCCTGATTAATTAAACATGTGCTACGGTGCTAAGAGCAAGACTTATGCTATTGGTTTTACAAGAGCCATTGATATTAATACTGCTGGTGGAAATTTTCAGTTGCTGTTTACTATTTCCATTTTTCACTGCAACACTTGTGTTCAAAGCAGAAATGAGGGGCTGCAGAGTGCTGCTGCGATATTGTAGTCTCTCCAAATGTTACTCTTTTTCTTCAGAAGAGTGTTCTTGCAGTCTGTGCAATTTCCAGTATAAGCTTCAATTCTGAAGGCTTTCTAACTCAATTATAAAATTTTACTTTGGGCTTATAAAGATCTCAATCCAAGATACATCTGTTTGCTTATGTATATATAAGCGCACTCCCATTTATGCTGAGTATTATGTGGAACTTAAAAAAAAAGTTGAAAGAAAAATAGCAGTGCGTGCATTCGTAAGTTACAGGAATGCAAATATAAACTCATCTGCCAGTAATCTGTGAAGCTGTACATATGCTGATGCATGACATAGTGTTCTGCTAAAGCCAAACGACACAGGCTGTTTGACCCTGGCAGAGGCAAGTGACATTACAAAACATGGAGCAGCACAAAATAAAATTTGCTGGGGGGTGGGGGGGGGGGAAACGAGGGCTACTGTTTGTAGCTTTTACAAAGCTATTAAGTATTTTCATCACTTCCAAGCTGTAGGCAGCACATGCAGAAATACCTACTTCACAGGGTGTTGGTACAGCAGGAGCTGAACACCCTTGCACCATAAATGCTGTTTCAGAAGTATGTTTACAGGCAATGCTGGTTTTACTCATTAATATGCTACAGGAAATATAGCAGTAAAATCTGAAGTCTGGAGTGTGAATGTGTGTCCTGGGTGGGGGTTCCCTGTTGCAAATGAGCTTGCTCCGATCACACAGCGCGTGAGGAGCAGCAGCTGGGTCCGTGTCAGCTCAGCTTTTCTCTTCCTGATAATGTGGTTGTGTATTTGCTTTTGCCATTGCACTAATGCGGAGCATTTTGTTGGACTCATTCCTCTTCCTCTGGGGTAGCTTTTTTTTTCTTTCTCAACAAGAAACTCTCAATAGTCAAGTGTAGCCCTATAAATTGCATAGCTATTTCTACGAAAGACTGTAGACTTTGTAATAACTTCGTAAGGCCTCAGAATTGCGGCTTGCCAGGCTTTGTGGGGGGCCTTCTTGGCTTGCATAAGCTTTGTTTTAGTTAATGTATCTGTGACAGCAACTTTTCTAATGACCAGGTGGCTATTGCCTAATTTGTTTTACTTTTGCTTATCTTTTTACAATTACGAAATAGCCATAGTTTCATAAGGGTAGTATAGTTATTCCATGTAGAATGAAATATTTATGATGAATATAATGATGTCGCGGTGTGATAGCAGAGGCCTTGAGAACAGGGACACAGCTGCGAGGTGGAGGAGTGCCGCACGGGGTGATCCGGGAGAGGGAGCAGGATGGCTCTGGAGACCCCAGGCTTGGTACACGTGCCACAGTAGTCAACTAAAGAAGTGCAGACTGGAGCAGAGCTAGTTGTGAGGGTAAGAAATAACAAGTATGTAACGTATGTAAAGCACACCATACCTAGTAAATTAGGATGTACGGTGGAACTGCAGAGCGATACAGGAAGAGTAAAGCAYAGACGCGTGTTAGAAAATGTGTAAGGTAGTCCCAAGTGGACTCTAGAGTGAAGAGGAAGAAACCAAAAGGATCATGCTCCTCCCAGAAGAGAAGATGTATTTCTTYTACCACTGCCAGTGTCATGGTCCCACCTGCAAGGGGTGCGGGTGCAGTGGACATGCCGTGACACCCCAGCTCTTCCCAGGCAGGATGGGTGCTGCCGGCACCATGGGGCCGTGGAGGGTGAGCAGAGCACCAGAGAAAGGGGAAGATGTTGGGGAGTTTTGTATAACAATTATTAAACTGTATTATTAATGAGATTGATTTTTCCTTATTTAGAGAATTTGGACTCTGAATGTTAGTGTTGTTCCGCCCAGACTACTTGTAAGAACTATTTGCGGTAGCTTAGCTACACTACAGGTTTTTAATTAAACTAATGTGAAATTCTTGGCTTCCCRTATAAGGTGTGTTGCCCTTTTTTGCCCACAGCAAGTTTTTGAGGGTAACATCAAAGTGCTGTTGCAGATGAGAACTTGCTGTTTGTTCGTTTTGTTAAGGGTTCCCTTCTCACAGGGATGATGCTGACGATCTACGTATTACAGCCCAGATAGTGCCTGCATTGAAATGATAACTCAGTTTTTTTCTATAGCAACATCTTTCCTGTATTTATCTTTGTAAGAAAGATAGAGAGTGACAGCTTTGATGGAAAATTCATTATAATATATATTTTAAAATACTGAATAAGCCAAGCCAGTCACTCAGAGAAGTGTCTCCCTTGATCTAAGCCTAGAAAGTCTTCAGACTTATGGAGACCTCAGCAAAAACTGGATCTTCAGGCAAGCTCAGCAGCTCAAGAGCACCTCTCTGATGCTGGGCCATCGTTTGAATTTTCTGAAGTACTAGGAGGGCTTTTCTCTCCCCTAGACCTTTCTCTGTCCAGCTGGGACAGCCAGGGCACTAACACCATACTGTCATTTTCATCTGTGAAATTCAAAAGAGATTTTGGATTTGTGGTGGTGTTGCCTGCCTTTAGATTAATCTCACGGTTCACCTGCAGCTGGGCTACACTTCTCAGTTTTTATGGTACGATGTGCCTATGTGGTGTCTTGCGCGTGTCAGTTAGTTCACCATGGACGTCCTTGGCTGGAAACACGGCTCTTTGGTTCAGGCGACGGGGTGACCGGCATGGGTTCATAATTCTTCCTGTGATGGGCTTAATTACCTGAAAAGGACTCTTACAAATGGAGCTGCTCGTCGCTGCAGAGCTGTCCTCTCAGCCGTGTCGCCGCCAGCCACAGGGGAAATCCAGCACCACTGAGATCCGTCACAGGTGTGAGCTTGCTATGAGCGATGAGAGGATGTACTTGCTCTCCGTGCTTCCTGTTTAAAGGTGGTCTCCAGATGCGGTGCAAGTCAAGCAACCCTGCTAATAAATGGGTCCTAAGTACTGTTAAATCAGGTAATGCTTTTAGTGTGAAAAAGACTTTTTAGAAATATATAGCACAATGATATGGGCTGAAAAATTTACGAACTCAGCTTGGAGTGTTAAGTGCAACACGAACTTGCTATTCATCCTGTAARGGACCAAGTTCTCCTTTGGGTCTGCCATCAGCTTTGTATGACACTGTGAGGGAGGAATTTAGCCYATCTATATCTTGGTTTTCCTCATTTACTTTTTTTTTTTTTTTTAAATCTTACATACCATTCATATGATAGCATAATTCTAATTAACCCTTTGTCAACACTTTTGGTGGTTTTAAAGGAGCCATGTTTTAAAAGAGCCTTTCACATTCGTATGGATGTGGAGGACAAGTGACAGCTAAAGCCAATACGTCTATTGTTTTCCTACTGAAAACAGTGAGCCAGTTTGAGGAAGAAGAAATTGTCTTGATTCTTTGTTCCAAGTTTGCATTGGACTCTGCTCAAGTGCTTCTAATATAATTATATTTACTATTGCAGGTTTTGTTTCCTTTGAAGTTTGTTGTGGCTCTGCGGGTCCTGTTCTGGCAGATCAGAAGTCCTAAGGTACCAGAAAATCTCTGTCTAGGTGTAAATTGAAGCATGCAAACTTAAACTGCACATATCTGTTCTCATCTGTTCACCAACTTTCCAGATTAAATTAGTTTATGAGACTATCTGGAGCTTTAACCACCCCTATACTGTGTCCAGCGGTATTTGTGTTTGAGGTTTCCTAAGCATTAAGTTGAGAAATTTTTCATATCGGATGCTTAGATTAGATGTTTGGGTTAGGAACTCAAAGTTTAGCTCACCTCGTAGCCAGCAGTGGGTGACTCTAAGCAATGTCTATCCCCAGCTTCACTCTTACTCCACAGCATGTTTTCACAGATGCTTATTTGCCTTCTTTAATCAGGGTACACAGTACCTTATTGGCATCCAAATCAGGTCAGCCATATTTTTTGAGCTCTTGGCAGCTCCTTTTAGGTATAGCACAGTGCACACTGCATTTGCAAATCAGAGTCATTTTGTTCTGAAAAATACTAGAAGTTACAAGCTAGAAAGGCTTTTTTGTCATAGTTTTCTGAATGGCTGAAGTGTGGTATGTGCCTTTGYATCTTAGAAAGGATGAACGGGTTAGTTCAGATGAATGTTGGTAAGTAGAACTTAYGGAGGTATTTCAGTATCTCACTGATACTGAAAAATACAGTTGAAAAATACTCCTTTAAGACATTTTTAATAAATTCTTGTTTCTTTTCTAATTGCATTTTATTTCACGTTGTTGCTTTTTATTCATCTTTAAAGCCCTGTTTTTTCACTGCTCTTCTGCAGATGTCAAACTAGTAGAGCCACCAGCTGCTCCGCTCACTGCTCTACCAGGTGAAAATGCACTTAGAAGGAGTAATCCATAATTTTCAATAGACAGATACCTCACGTGGGACTTTCGTCCAAGTGCCATATGAAGCCAAGCTCCCAGTGCCTGTTCTTCACATTTCTAAAAGTTATAGGTAGCAATTTTCTAACTTAAAATGTGTTATATCCAACTCAAAGGAGCTCTATGTCAGACTTCACCTTGCTAGACAAGAATAAACCRATCTCAGAACTGAAAGGAATTTTTTAGATACGCATGGTCTTCACTTGATTAAAATTGTTACATGCAAACAGAATACAATCCAGACCAATAGCACATGTATGAAAGGATGTTGGAGGGCCAATTTCACAAACTTGAAAACAATTATGAGTTGAATCGTCTGGGAAAAAGAATTCAAACCGAAAAATGTAAGTGATAATTGGGATCTGATTTAAAACATTTCATTAGCTGCCCAAAAAACTTGCATCCAAAAGGGCTATTATAATTTAGGCTTTTGACATTATTTCTGTTTATTTTATGGGCTTGGCATAGAAATGAAAGCAAACATATATTTTTTCCCAGCAATGTAAAAATTTGGAGATAAAGGGAAAACAACAGAAGTGAACATGAGTTAAAAAGCAGGAAAAACAGAAAATTGGCAAGGCAAGCAAAAGTGCACAAAGTCTACTGAAAAAAAAAAAGAAATCAGCAATGACCCATTACTAGCTGATACACTTTGTATTTATAGCACAGAAAGACATGACGGTTCAGCAAATATTTTTGTTCTAGAGTCAAGAAAAATGTATTTTTCTCTTATCAGATGTAGAAACTAATGATGATAGAGAACATCACTGAAAATCAAATGTTTTAATCAGCKAACTGATTAAAATAACTCATATCGGAGAATTTCAAACAGAACGGATGAGCAATTCTCTGAAGTGTCAACACTGATGTTTTTCCCCAGCACATAATGCTGTCATCATTCCAGTAGACTGGAGTAAAGCAAATACTGGGCCAGAATATAAAGGGGCCACTATAAAGCCTGCAGTTTTGGGCATCAGTATTACGCAAACTTACGGAAAACCGGTACGGGCCTTCAATTAAGGCGTGTTAGTTCTGCTAATATCAGTCGGCATGGATTAGGGGAATAGGCTTGGGGAAACAACCGGTGACGGTAAGGAATCCTGTTCGACGAAAGCCGTGTTTAGCTCTGCGCCGCTTTGCTTCGCACCGTCTGCTGTCAGGGAGCTGGTGCCCGCGCCGCGCGCCGGGCTCTGCCGCGCGCCGGGCTCCGCCGCGCGCCGGGCTCGGGGGCGGCCGCCCCGCGGGGACGGGGAGCGGGACCCTGAGAAGCGACGGTCACGGAAGCGGCAGGGCTCGGAGGCGCGGCGCTGTGCTCCCTGACCGCTGCTTTTTCCCCTCGAAGGCGCCCTGCACCTCGAGGGCGGGCGGCGGGCGGACGCGGGGTTTGCGGAGGGAAGCGCCGCCGGTTCTGTTAGGCCGAGTCCGTCCTGACATTAAACCCCGTTGACCTATTCGTAGGGGCTAAAKTCAGTATTTGGGCGTATCAGTAACGGGTCTGGCTTTTCGAAATTCTTCGTTTGACTTCATTAACCTTAAGTTCTGTTTCTTATTCTGCTTGTCCTTGGCTATTCATAAATATACAAAAATGAGGACGGGTTTATGATTCTGACTACAGAAAAATTAGTATTTGTGACATCAGTATAAAGAAACAGAATTTCAAATGCTCTTTATGTTTCTGCGKGTAATGGTTCTCTCACTTCCTAGTTCTTACCACAAGCAGATGATACTGGTAAAGGATCTGTCTTTCCTCTGATGAGTTACAACAGTAAATCTAGCTGCAGCTGTCTTGATATATCAGCTGTTGTTTACTTTTCCAAAGGAAGCAATGGGATAACACGGATTGGAAAAAAAGTTGCGTTTTCTGCTATGCTGAATTGACTTGCATATTTGTTTTCATTTTAAGACACAGTGTCTTAAAACCATCAGACCTCTGACGCTAAGATGTATTTCCAGCCATCTCTGCCTGAAGCTTTCTGTCAACCTGAAGCTTAAAAATTGTTCATTTCATGGAAACAGTCAGAGRAATTTTCTGGTCCAGCTAAAATGTTGCTAGATTTCTTTTGTATCTTCACTTCTTCCCTGTAGCCCCTCCTCCTAAAACACTGCTATTCAGGAATAATGCTTAAACATCCATATCAAATGACATTTTGGGTAAGTTTTAAACAAATGCCTCAAGTAAGGAGGAGAGACTGGTTGCATTTCTAGCTCAAATACCGCAACAAGTGATACGTACCTTCAGTACGCTGGTAAATGACCTCAGCTGTTGCTAAGACTAGTGTTCGTCCTGCTGCGGGAGCAGGCCCGCGGAGCGCAGAGCGGCAGGGACCCGTGCCTGCAGACATTTCTGCCGGAGGCGGCAGGCCGGGAGAGTGAGCGCGGGCGCTCGCGCGTCCCTGCCCTGCAGACGCCGCGGCACGCGACGGACCTGGTGTTCACAGGGCGGCGTTCAGGCTCACTGGCGTTTTCTGAGTGTTTTTGCTAAATGACCCAGGTTGCCGACTAATTTAACTGGAAGAGGGGACCTGCTTCAGTCATCCAGTGCAATGCCAGGGTGGCAGTAATTTTTAATGCAGAACAGCAAAGTATGTCTTTATTTAAGACATAACCCATACAGAAAGGAAACTTAAGTCATATTCTAAGTGCACTTTTATTATTGCACACTCATAYGGTGACAGCGCTACGTTGGTTTCTGTCACGTGAAGGTTTAGCCTGTCCAGGCTGTCTCTTTTCCCAGTGTTTTTTCCCCCCAATCACTCATTTTCCTAGGAATTCCATGCTTCCGAAGGAGGCTCGTTCTACTTTTATTTCTGGCTTCATTTTTTGTTTAAATCTTTTATTTTAATCTAACACTTCCTTTGTAGCTTGGCAAAATGACTGAAAGGAAAACAATGCCTTCCATTTCSCAGTTCACAGCCTGTCAAAGTGAGGGATTTTTCTGAACAATGAACACTGGGTTGCTGGTTTTTAATTTTCTGCTCATATGCTTATGTATATGAGTTCCTTTCTAATGGCATGACAAAACGGACTGGTAAAAAAACCACAGGAAAATAAAATCTGGAATGAAATACGGAAAATGAGCATGTACAGATATTTAATATGATTTTTTTTTGGTTTTCTGTGCTAGCCGTGGGAGAAATTCTCTTTAAGTGATACATCCTGTAGCAGTAGGTACGTGTAATCCCCTGACAACACACCTTAATGACTTCTTGAAAGCAAGTTTGGAGACATCTAGTGAATTTGTCAATCACTTTGTCCATCACTACATTCTGGAGTCTCCATGACTAACAGTATTATTTGCATTATTAAAAAATTATTCAGAATTTTTCCAAGCTGATTGAAGTTCATAGTTGACATTTTAGGAACCATTATCAAATACAAAAAAATAGTTTGCATCTTGGATATTAGCTCTGCTTATTGATCTGAAGAACCTTATCCTTTATATTTATCCAAATTAGATGTGGCATAAATTCCTAATTTTGAAATGCCATTCTTTTCCAGCTAATACTAATATTTGGGTACATGCGTAAAGTTGAGTATATATTTAGGTACTATATGAAGCAGGGATAAATTTAATGAGTCTACTGCTGAAAACYTGTGAAAGCCTCCCTTTCAGTCACAGGAAATTTGCTTATGAGTTAGGGGCATGAGGTCCACTTCCCCTGGCCCCTCAGCTTCATTGTAAGAAAGACCTTCGATATCACTGGAATATCTGCTACAGAGCAAAAGCAGGGTTTTCCTCCCAGACTTGGATTATTGGTGTTGCAGCTAGCATGATGAAGAAATCGAAAGATTCTGCTGTCAGTCACGGTCAGATATGAAAGGCTCAGGGATGACTACATCATGAATGTACAGCATTTAGGTTAGGAAGACAAAAAGCACAGAGTTTTCCTTCCAGCCAGTCAAGGTGGCCATATTGATCTCAACAAGCGTTTGGTTAATGTGAAAGAAACAAACTAGGAGTAAAGATGTCAGATTTTAAAGGGGTTACAGCCACTTTCGTTGTCCAGAGCATCAAGGCTTGCAGGGATCTTGGGGCTTTTYTTGGCTGAATGGAGATCTTGGGATAATTCCAAAGCGCTTGAAGGAGGCTGTATTCTGTCAACGTTGGAAGTTCATTCAGGAAAATTTTGCAGCTTGCATAACTGGAGGGGCTTGTCACCTGACACTAACGGGYAGTGATATAAAACAGGATATAAAATATATATTTTATATATGATACATAAAAAATATAAAACAAACAAAGTAGCCTACCTGAAGAATAATTTATCTTGTTTGAAGACAACCTAAAAAATACTACTATGAATTATTTCTTCACGTAACTGCTAAAGACGAAGGGGATACAGCTACAGAGCATTCAAACCTTAATGCCATTTGGCATTATTCAAAATGGGTATGAAGAGAGGCTTTATACACATTTGAATGTAGGCTGAGTCATTTTGGGAAGAAGCAGGGAGGTAACTTTTTTTTCTGAACTGGCACATTGCCACARCCCTCTGTTGAACTGGAGGATGTGTTAAGTGAGGTTTTCTACAAATACTGCAAGTAGGTAAAATGAGAGCAAATCTGGCACTGTTGTTCGCTAAAGGTAGGAAATGGGATACTTAAGGCAGTGAGCTGGATGTGCAGCCTCCGTTGGTGCCGCGCCTCTTAAGAAAGCTCGAGCTGAATCAAATTTCCACTTTCAGAGAGACTGGAGTAAAGCCTTCCGTGTTGGGGAGGAACAGATGTTATCTCCAAGTGAGGTCTGTTGCAGGGAAGACCACACTCCTTTTTGATACTAAGGCTTTCAGAAGCGTTTTATAGAAAACTCGTGAATGGTTATGTTAAAAAAATCCAGAATATAGATCAATACCTATAACAAATAAAATGGGTAGCAGCAGAAACAACAGTGAAGAAAATCCAATTAAGAAAAAGAGAGAGAACGAGCCAATGACCTTTAATATGAACTTCAGTATTCAGGTTTTCCACAGACACCATCTAACTAATGCAAATAYGTTATGCCAAAAGTATGTTAGAAAAATAAATAAATAAATACCATATGGGTGCTGGATTGGTCACCATGCTAGAACTGGCCTTTGAACCAAAGTACAGCTCYAAATATGGGGAAGAGGGAGGGGAAAGGAGAGAAAGAGGAGAAAAGATCTTTTGTTTTCTTTATGAAAAGGAGACAGCTCATTGCTCCTGGCAGTCCCAGGGAGAGTTCGCTGTTCTGGGACACCTTGTCATTGTGGTGTTGTTGCTGGGCTCCTGCTCTTTGTCATACTCCATTGCAGACTGGGATTTAACTTGACAACAGCAAAGGGTTTCTCTGAAAAGGATTCAACTGGTTAGCATTGCATCCACCCACCCACATGCAAAAAGTCCCAAAGTGTCAGCAGTCACAGATAATTTTCTGAAAAACACAAACTGTTTGACTCCCACAGGAACCATGACAAAAAACGTTGCTTTAGCAATGACTCAGTCATTGAAACTATGCCTTTTTCAGTGGCTATTTTATTCTTTTTTCCTCCTCAGTCAGAACAAAAAGGAAAATATTCAARCATGTTTTCTTCTCTAAAATGGAATGGAAATAAGATCTTTTCCACATTTGGGTATTCACATGCATCATGTTTAGGTAACTGTCTCCTTTTGACAAGAGAACTCGGAAACTAAACATAACCCATCACTCTCTATTGGGATATGCCATCTGAAACTTTGTGTATGATAGAAAGATGGATGTGTCTTCTCCACTGCCACAATAKGATTTTGACTAATCTGCCTTACACCACAATTGAACCCCTGATGTAAACCATTGCAACCACAAGCATTTCCAGTGACACTGATATTTATATTTTAATCAGTGCACTTTATGTGAGTGTCAGGTTCCATGTAAGTTGATCCAGTTGCTGATCACATTGTGGATGTAATGTGAAACCTAACTTTTCCCATAATATGATAAAAGTAATGTGAATCTCTTCCCCAGCTTTGTGGTCAGGAATTGGGGAGAAGCTAGATTCCCTACTTCTTTGCCAGAGTGAGCAGTAGCGGGCAACAAAAATTAAAACTTACCTCTGATCCAGTAGAAGTCCTAAGTCAGGTGGTTGTGATCACCAAAGGAAGGGTGCAGATCATATGTATGTGTATACATATGTATACACAAAGTCATATATGTATGTAATATAGATCTAACATACATACATGTTATATATGTGTACATGCATGTGTATGTATATCATATGTATATGTATGTTAATAGAGGAAATTTATTCTATACTCCTACTGAGTATACGAGAGAAAAAACTCTCTTGCTGTCACTGATATGCCTGTGTGGCCTAAAACCAGCTGAGTAAAGACATAAGAGGTATGTGGAGAAGAGGGAGTTGGGCTGTGAGAGAGAAGCAAGGACGGAGCCTGGGGACCTTCAGATAAATCAACAATTTCAAGGGATGTAGCTTCTCAGCATGTATTAAAATTAAACCAAGAGAAAGAGCTGACTGAGGGAGGGGGAACCAATAATGCTCATAAAATACAATGAACTCATTTAAAGTGTTTGGRGATATGAGGGGACTGACTCCAAAACAAACAGAATTTTGTCTTCTTGTTTGGCGATTATTAACTTCTAATACTATTAACTTTTGCTAACTTATTGGATGAGCAAGCCATATATACTCTTCCTTGGTTGAGTTTATTTAAACAGATCATGGAGAATAAAAGTTGGTGGGAACTATTGTCATATTCTAGTGGCCACCCATGAAGTTATATATCTGTGTCAATATCCGCCTTACATATCTGATTGATATTCATTTCTCACTTATTTACAACACKCACTTCAGCAACAAACCAAACTGGAGGGGAGGCGGTAGATTCTTGAATTCCTCGTTACTTTTTCTTGGGTAAAACTTTGACTGKTTTGAATTCAATGGATGCTTATGTTTCACTAGCTTAAGTTCATCTAAAATGTATTGTAGTAGAAGCGGCTTTATATGGAATTTGGCTCAGCTATTTGATAGTCCTATGCATTGTTACATGTGTGATATTCCTGGAATATTATTTAATSCTTGCACAGCCTGAGAACACAGTTCAGCTCTTTCCAAACCATTTACTGTTTTCATGAATATGATCAACTGCATTGGGACTGGTGTTCTACTCTTGGTGGGTTTTTGTCCATAAGGTGTTCCTACTGCATTCCAAAATACTGTTTTCTTTATAGTTGTTTATAAAGGGTTAATAGAGGCTTGCTATAGGCGAAATGGAGGCATGTACATTGGAGTAACTTGTAGTATAGAAGGTTACAAGCATGTCAGTAGAACATGTGATGCATAGCTTTTAATAATGGTTAGCAACCTATAGACTGACTGGATTTTACAATAATTGATTATTTTTTACAACATCTATTAATCTTTTATTATTATTAATCATTTATTAATTTTACATTTGCTATTTATACAAATAAAATTGATGATATAAAACTGCGTATAAAATTACAATAAAGAAAACAAAGTAAATGCAGATCATTAAAATCTGACTTATGTATGGAAAGATTGAGTTTTAATGGTTAATTTTTTTGTTCCTCTGTCCTTCTATATCACATCTGTATGCTTGATTATTTTTGACTCATGCAAATACTTACAATCTGTAAAAACATATTTCAGTYTGTCAAGTTAACAAACTTAGATTTTTCTCCAGAATTTTTTCAAGGACCCGATTTTATCAAGGAATTTATTAATTCTTAGAAGGACAAAAAACACTAGTGAAAGTCTGAACTTGGTCTTTTTGTTTTAGGTGCTAGAAGGAGTATCTCATGAGTCTGAGCAAAAATTTGGGAGAATATATTTGATTAGTATTCCAAGAGGAGGTGCTAATAAGCATAGCATGAGTACAAGCTGAAGCTGGGTCTGAGCTAATGGGAAATCGCTCTACAGTCTCTTTTTATTTCATAAAAACATTTGTTAAGAAGGACATCTAGTGGGTCATCTTGTTCAGCAGCCACAGCATGGTTGGTTGTGTCAGTAAATAGGTATCAGGGTTGCAGGACCGAAGTCTCAGAGGGCAAAGGTGCAGGGTGGAAGCTGCACGGAGCCCAGCACAGCTTGGTGGTCACTGTGTCCATCACTCAAGGCCCCCATTGCTTCAGCACATCCCCTCGTGCTCTCCATGAGATATCAAACAAAGCCTTGTCCTGGTTTTCCACAGCATCCTTATGACTTTACAAATGGCCTGTTTCAGTGGTTAGTAGTGAACCTTCTTCTAGCCCAAGGAAATTCCCAGAGACCAAATCAACTGAACCAGATATTTCCTGTAACAGCAGGAAAAGCAGCAATTGTAGRTTGCATTGATAGGCAGAAATCCCACCACAACCACCACTATTTTAATTATTAGACAGAGGGCCTGGCCCTCAGAAACATATGTGGAGTCTTTTATTTTCCTTTCCACTGTATGTTCCAGTCACACGCTACCATTTTGCTGCATCAAGAAAAAACACTGATGTTGCTTTAATTAACAGTGCCTCCAACATCCTACTTGCCTGCTTGTAAAACAGATAGCTCAAACCTGTGGTGTTCTTAAATCAATACTACTTTCTCTGACCAGAAAGGAATTARTGCTTTCATCGTGGAACTCTTCCATGGTAGCAGACGCATCCCCCAGTAAACCTCGATCCACCAAGTCATCTGTGAGGTACAGAGTGTGCTTAGCACTCTTCATATGGTTTATGCCTGATTGTAGCCTAAACTCTGCAAAACTGTGCCCTAATGTAAGGGAGAGTATGGCCCACAGGCTCAGAAAATAAACAAGTAACTTGATGGAAAAAATGTGGCAAAAAGGGTGGCTACCTGAAAGAGGAGGGTCTGACATTTTAATGGGAAAACAACCTCCCCCTCCCCCAGTTCCCTCCTCCTACTAGGATTATAACTTAGTTGCTTGGGCCTCAGCAGCAGTTTGCCTGGATCTTCCTTTCTGCTGCCCCATTCATTTCAGTGTTGTGTCATTGCTTTCACGAAGAGAACAGGCAACTCGGAGAATTTCCTTTGCTGCTACCTGATACACCATTATTCACCTCTTATCATTTTAGCAAAGCAGTTACGCTGCTGTCAGAGGTAATGGAGACTATGCCACTATGAAAATTGGCTGTAATTTATTTATCAATTGTTTCTACATACCACAAAAGAGACCATCTACTTTATGGCTGGGTCTAAGGTATCTGAGAGCCCTTGAAGTTCATGGTTTTCCGGTATTCTAAGTTCTGCTTATGGCTTTTCCTGTATATGACACACAACACCACCCCTGTGGTCTTGAAGGCCGATTTCTTCTTTGCTTTCTTTAGTCACAAATCATTCTGAGGCATCCCTTAAGTGCATTTGTATTGTTAAGTGCACCGGCCTGATTTGGTGTTAATTCAATTTGAGTGCCCTTAATATCTTGCGGGGGTGAGGCAATGCATGCAAGCTGTACCTTGTAAAAACAGGTTCCAGGTCTGCCTGAGAGCAAAGCACCTTTCCCACAGCAATTTACCAAAGTTGCTGATAAAATTTTCATAAGGAAACCTTTTTAGTCTGACCCTATTGTGTTATTCTACCATTAAGACTCGAGGAACTGAGACTGTCTTCTGGTGACAGTTTATCACGTTCTCCATTATTTCAGTATATACACAGCCTACTGATGGGTCACAGTCTACCTCCCCTCCTCTTGCAGTGTGGAAACAGCTTTCAGAGCCAGAGCCAGGAGGCTTGAGTCCGCCAGTTTCAGGGTGCGTGTGTCACTGTAATGGAGGTGAACTCTAGGTAAACCAGTCACCTCTAACCTTCGAATGATAGGGGATGGGGCATGTAGTGCATTCGGGGCCAAAGGGGAGAGCGAAGAGGAGAAATAAGCCACGGGAATAAATACTTAGCTCCATGAAACATGCGGAAGAAATTGAATACCAATTTTTGATTAAAGAAAAGGTAATTGATGAATAATCAAGGATGAAAAGTCATTTCTGAAGTAATTAGGATAAGCAAATATCTTCTTCATACACACGGGGACTAATTTTGCTCTCAGCTGAACCACTGTAAATCCTAAACAGCTCCACCATTGAYGGAAAAAGTTTATTTTATAAAGAATCACTCGCTCAAGTCAGTGTACAGCACCACGCAAACAAATGCTTCCCTGCCTGGCGGGCTGCCTCCCTCACTGCCGTCACCTGCGTATTTCTGAGTGTCTGGAGCTGCAGCAAAGGGGTCGGCCTGGAGGGCTCGGCTATCACACACGTGAAAAACAGTGTGTACGTTTTGCCATAAATTATAAACACTTTTTTTTTTTTTTTTCCAATTGTGTTACAGAAACTGTAGTCAAATTAGTTACTGAAAGGGTGACATCTAATGATCTGGACACATCTCTTCTGAATTCTAGCCTCACATTTTGAGGCAGAACAAGAAGACTGAGCACTCCTTAAAGGAAAAGAAGAAAAGAAGAAAGGTGGAGATAAAGGATTAAAAGGGGAGAGGTAGAGAGAAAAAGTGAGAAAGAAAAAGGAGAGAAAGAAAGCGAGGGAAAGAAAGAGAATTAGTACAAGACRGAAAGCGAGAGAAAAAGAGAAAGAGGGAGAAAAAAGAATGAAAGAAGAGTAAGGAGGGAAGGTAGGAAAGCAAGCAGACAGAAAGAAAGCAAAAACCGAAGCAGAAAGGGAAAGCGAGAAAAGAATGAGGTTGCACCGGGGTTTTACACTGGACGTAACCGAGGCTGAAGCTGAAGTTTGGGAGCCCGGCCAGCGCRGCCCGGGGTGTTGAGCCCCCGCACGCAGGCGGCGGCCCCGGCGGCGCGGCGCTGGGCGATGCTCAGGCGCTGCAGCCGCCCKGCTGCGGGAGCGCTGCCCTCCCTCCGGCCGGGCTCGGCCGCCCGTGGCACCCGGGCCCCGGCCCTTTGGAAGTCGATGGGAGCACAGCCCTTGACTTCAGCGAGCGCTGGATCAGATCCCAGGCGAAAAGCAGTAACTTTGCTTCTGGTAGGGCCAAATTGATGAATAAATCAGAGTTTTGCATGTGTCGTGGAGTCAGGGCTGGTTGCGAGTGTCTCTTGCAGAGGCATTTTACAGTCCAAGTGTCTGCGACAAAGGCGACATGATTAATTATTGGATAAAGCTTGAGGCAAGAGCAGAGTTACAGATAGCAGCTGAAGAGCTGAGTTACAGAGGAATTTGTAAAATAACTTTGACTATCAGCCTCTAGAYCTTCAGGGGTATTCAAGGAAGATGGAGATGAGGCAATTCTTTCTGTGTGTTTTCAGCAGTGGAGGAAAAAGAGGCAGCAAATACAGCTTTTTCGCTCTCTGGCACTCAGTACTATGCTTTCAAACTGTGCCCTACTTAACAATTATTTTCAGAAAAGCATGTAATTTCTCAGGGAAGAGAACTGAGTTGCTTTTATGTTTTGTAYATCCCCTCCACCAGATCGTGACGTGTGAAGGTTAGCTGGAGTTTTGCTGCTCACACTTCCCTGCTGTGTCTAAACGAGGCAAAAGTTGCCATGGGCATGGTCCTGGGTTTCTGTAGCCCATACTGCTGTGTCTTCATGCAGCACTCCAATCCATAACAGGGCAAGGCCCTGTGGCCATCTCAGCAAAGCACATGCAAACTCGACTAGACCCTGGCTGTTTTGTCCTTGTCTGGGTCTGTTTTGGCCCTCAGAGGTATCCAGAGTTTTCTTACTCTTTCTCCTGCCTAATGCAATGCSATAAATTTTGGAAGGAGAGGGCTATTGTTGGACCCAGTTTGGATATTTGAAATGCTGCGGAAATGTGTGTGTGTGCGTGTGTGTTTAAGGTGGCCAAAGAGTGTTATTGATTKGAGGAAGAGGAGCTCACCAGGGTGTTCCAGGCGATTTCCTGCCAACTGTACGTCTTTAAAGTCCAGTGAGCTGCAGCAACTGGAAAGAAAGAGAGTGGAAAAGTAGAGTGTCTGGGTGATGTCCCACAGCACTGCAAGGCTAAATCATGCAGCACATGGCCCTTCAGTGTGTGCAGGTGAATCCCACCATGGCATCTACAGCCACTGCCCCGGGAGTGCTGGGTGGGTGAGTTCGCAGGTCCTTCCCGACAGTAGTGGGTTGGAGAAAGGCACAGAGGGAGAGTAATTGTGCTAGAAGGGCTCCCAGCTGAGAGGAGTGGCACCCTCCGTGCAGTAGAGGAACCTGCGCAGGGAGAACCACACTCTAAGCCTGGAAAGGCATTTTTAGGGAATCAGAAATGTATAGTTATTGCAATAGGCTCTGAGTTCTTTTGAAAGTTAATGGGTGAAGGTTATTAGCAGGGAACTTCAGGGGAGGAAAGGCTGTGCTGGCAGGATTTATGCTATCCTTGAAGAAGCAGAGAGGGAACGCTGTGTGAGAGGAGGGACATGGCACCGCGCTCGGGAGCCTTCCAGCATTGTTTTCCTTCCATCTAAGGATAAGTAAATGCCTCTGTGTATGGTGCTTTGTGAGAGAAAACTCCAGCTGAATCAGGGAAAGAGTCTCTGGCTTCCTAACCTAGGGAGAAATGGAAATGCTCTTTTTCTCTCTCCCTTCCCCTTCATTAGCTTATGTACCTCAGCTCTCATCATGTTTACCTGCGAAGAAGTGGTTTCAGTATGACTGCTGTCTTTGTAGGTTTTTCTATAAACACTTAAGCCCTGTTGTATAACTTAGATGGAAGCTAAATAAGCATTCAAATGAAACAAAAAACCTCAAGAGATCCTGCTGCCAGGACATAAGCTGTGTAGTCAGGAGAAAAATAGCCCAAGTAAGAAGCTATGGGCCGTGCCTTGCGCTAACAGAGACACAGGTGTTTCCCCTGACTATTTTGAAATGAGGCCTGAGCCGAGCCCTCTCCACATGGCTTCAAGTGGGAATGCATCTTATTGCTCAAGATGCTAAAATATTGGAGTGATTTGCACACTTCTAAACCTCCTCTGCACTTCCACCCGTTAATCATACGCAACCCACAACTATGTCACTCTCTTTGTGCACCATGCTGAAAGTATCCATGTATCATATATTCAAATTACACRGTGTGCTTGAGGGAGCTCATGATCCCCTGCAAGCTTCTGTGGCAGCACGGCTTGCAGGCTCCACACGCTACCTGTGAACCATCTATTGCGTATGTGACTGCAAGCTCGAATCCCTGCCTGGGATTATCTGAAAACTCTGGAACTTGCCAGCAGGAAAATTTACAGCTAAACAATTATATTGTTGAAACTCTGACAAATCCAGCCCAGTTTATGACTTTGAAAATAGGGCTAGGTGTGAGCAACCGAATATATTATACACTGTAGCGTGGCCTCCTAGGGGCTGCAATACAGAATCTGTTTACTTTGACTGACACTTTTCATTTTTCTTTTCTTCCAGACATGACTGGTGCAAACGACATTTCTGCTCAATATGGATTTGTTCCTCAGAAACTATTTAGATATTTGGATAAGCATCTTCTAAACAAGATTTTTCATGATTATCATTATGATGACAATTTTTGGAAGCAATTCGGCAATAATGCAACAGGCAGGCAGCGCAATGAGTAAAAGCAAAAAGACAAGTTTTATTAGTACATCACATTGCATGGAGGTGGGATTTCCAAAACTTCTCTGCAATGTAAAATAATTCTGAAAACTCCATAATCTAGACACAAAGGAGAGCTGCTTTTTGCCCATCATTTTTTCTGTAAGTAGAATTTTAAACCCTCCAAAATAAAGAGATGACTTCTTGTCATGGGTGAAATAATTCTCACTCAAGCACAGAATGGCATTCGTTTTATTCAGAGACCATAAGCAGGCGGGAGCATTCTTAGAAAATAAGCTACATAGAAAAGGGAAGGTTTGTTGCTAAAGCCAATGACAGTACTTCCCATCAGAATTAGCAAAGGGTGATGCAGAATGACAGCATCTTTTTCTTGCTGTGTTTGTACTAGAAATTGGAAAGTAAGTATAACTCTCTAGTTCCTTCCAAAATTCCAGCCTGTCAGATGCTGAATGCAAGGACATACAGCAATGCCTCATGACCATGTTGCGCACTGGCATGCTAGCTAAAAGTGGTATTTTTCTAGTTCTGTGGGAGAAGTAGAAGAGCAACGTTTCTTTTCCAGAGATTTCCCTGAATGGCAAATAAAGCACGCTTCATCTCACCGAGGCAGGACCAAAGAATAGTTTTTAGATGGAGATGACTGAGAGAAAGGAGTTTTGTCAGTGTGTGCTTGGGTAGTAAAACGCAAAGGTGAAACACTTTTTAATATAATTTTCTAAACATGCAAAAGTTATATTTCAGTCTGATGCAAGAATCTTTTGCCTACCTTAACCATGCCGCTTTTATTTCTGGATCTTGGGAGTATCTCAATGGTCTCTGTTTCTCTGTGTCTTTCTGCAGTTTCTTTCTTTGGCAGCTGGTGCTAACATTTCTCCCAGAGAGTGAAAGTTGCTTACAGGTTTGATGTATTTTGCCCTGTACTCAGGGCAAATAGAAAGTGAGATAAAATAATACACTCACAAATATCATGCTTTCTAATGATCTTTAAGAAGAAAATTTCTCCTGGTTCAAGCTAAGGAAGGTTAATTTCAGTGCTGAGTTCTTGCAGGATGTGAGAAATGCAGAAGAGCTGCTGAAGTAACTCCAAAGCTTATGCTCAGAGGGCCAATGAAGTCTCACAATAAACTCCAATTTTTCTGGTTCCTTCATGACTACTGATAATAGTCCTTGCTGCATAGCACAAGGGGAAATAGAAAGACTGCTCAGGGAAAGTGGGACAAGCTCAACTCCCTTCAGGAGCTGCTATGCCTGTTTCTGAAGAAACTTAGAGGTGATCTTAGAGAAGTCTGTGCAAGTATGTGTTACCCTATTTCTGGACGAAGGGAGGTTTCCACTCCTGTGTTATTCTGTGTGGAACTCCTCCTGTCAGGAGGAAATCCCAAGAAATTAAATTAAGGCAGCTTTCATACAAATGCAGCACATACAAAAGCTCCCATTTCTTTATCCCCCTGGATTCATGTTGTTTATTTATGTTTAACAATGTAAAATGTGACTAGAAGTTCAGGCAATAGATTGCACCTTATAAATAAAAATAAATAATCAAGCCATGTGCATATCACATTTTCACCTTTATTAGAGACCATAAAATCCTGAGAGGAGAGAATAAGGGGTAAGCCACTCAATGATCTTTTCATGCAGTGTCTTCAACATATTTAATGCCACGTGAGAATTTTCTAGGCTGGTCATGCATTCAGAGCTGTGCCTATCAGTGATCAGTGTGAGCTAAATCTGGCTGATTCTTTGCTGAGGACTGAAAAGAAAAAGACACTAAGCAGTTCCCGTGGCAGTAGTGGCTTCCTGTTTTGGCTTAAAGCTTGAGTAAATTAAAACAAAGTCTTGCCGGTAAAGGGTGATTTTACCTGAAAATATTCTACTGCCTCAGCAGGAACTCTGCACTCCAAACACCTTTGCAAGCAGCACTGATAATTTACTTCAGAGTGGAAAGAGAGGTAAAGTTGTTGGGGAACTGAATAAATTTACGTAGTTGACAAAGGTTCGCTAGTTGATCCTGATAATCATTTACTTAGTGTTTTCCCTGATATTTTCTGTTYGGGAAAAAGTGAAGGTACTCACCTTTTTTATCTATTGCCACTTCTCCAGATTTCCTACCATTTTTTCGTATCCAAAATTCAGACGATAGGCAAAGAGAAGATGGAACCAGGAAGTCTACATACATATTTTTTACACAGACTCCTTTTTATATGTCCCACAGCATACAGAAGCTCAAGCATCATGAATGATTAGAGTCGTAGAGAGGCCCAGTCATCACTGTCCAGTGGTTTTGAACTTTGTATACGTAATTTATGGCAATGGTTAGCAGTAGACAAGGTGTGGTGATTTGCCGAGGGTGCCTGTGAATAGTGTCTTGTTCTAAATGTAACCCAGAGCAAGAGGCTATAGAGAACCTACCTAAGACCTAGACAGTATTTAGAACCTGCCATTCACCTCTGAAAGCCCCTCCTTGCTTTGACATCCCATGTCAGCTCCTTAAATCAAACTCCTCAGACTCAGGAATGAAGTAAATAAATTATAAGCTTTATTGATTGCGTCTGCTGCGTGAACGTTCTTTAGCATTGACTAAGCTGTCCAAACCGTTGTCCCAACATGGATCAGGCTCCCCATAAAACCTGAAATGGCTGCTCAGGAGGGAACAGAAATGTTTTCTTTGGTTGATCCAAGGTTCTGTCAGGGAAGGTTTTGATCTCTAGGACTTTACAACATCCATATGGTCAGGAATGAATTAGCTGGCTTCTTTCAGTGGCTTACAGGACCAGAGTTTTAGATGATTGGACAAAAGCCCACTGTGATATAGTCTTTTCTCTCTTTTTTTAGTGAATATCAGTGAATTTCTTATGACATTTGGAACCAAGGACCCAATTTGTCTCTCGCTTAGCCTGTTCTCTCATCTATATAATGCTGTTGACTTCAGCTGAATTACTGGCATAAATGCACCTCAAGCTTGTGTTCCAACTAATGGAAGAAGTGCTGGTGCTGGCTCGTTTGGATTATTGGCTGGGGAGAAGAGGGGGGGTGGTTTTGCTTTTTCTTTAAAGTAAGAAGGTGTGGTAAATCACAGGCATCTTTCTCGGGACGGAGATAATAAATCACTCTTCCCAGGTGAAATCTTTTATTTATGCATTGGGATTCCATTTCATTGAAGAAAGGTATGTTCTTTTGGCTTCAGCCAGTCTGCACTTTAGCAAGTGATTCAAATCAAGCTGACACTTATTAGTGAGCATGCTGAATGCTTTGCTCTCAGGCACTTCACTGGGCTGCCACCATCCACTCATCTTCACAGATGTTTGTTCTCCTCAGGTTTCATCTGGAAGCAAAATCACTGCCTGCTCCTCATGTCAGTGGGAAGTCAACTGCAAAGGGCAGCTTGATTTTAGAGACAATAGATCATTCCCGGCCGTAAGAAAACAAATAGAAAGGGAGATGAAATAATACACTCACAAATCAGCTTGAGCTCATTATTCTGCTCTGAAAGTGACCGAGCAAACCCCTTATTACCACTTATTAGGTGTTGAGTCCTGTCACTATGCTCACTGTGGCACAATACATTTGGTAGCAACAGCTCCAAGGACAGTATTGGCAAAATAGAAGGATATCAGACAGAAAATAATTACTTAATTGCAAAGCACCTMCTATTGAGACAAGTTGCTGCTTATTTGCTGTCCTGCCCCCAAAATCTCAAATAAACAGCCAGCCTGTAAATTCTGAGGTCTGTCCAGAAGTATTTAATATTAAACCTCCACACACCGTTCTTAAATAGTCTTCGCACTGCATCTTACCTAACTAGATTCATGCAGTTGCTTACCACCCTGAGCAAGTGCAGTTCAGAGGCACGAGCCTGCAGCTGAGAAAGTCATGCTCTGGGGAAAAATGAAGCAATGCCAAAACCTCACCTGAAGAGCCTTGTGGGTAAATCTAGGGTTAGCTGAGTCCAAGAGGTATAACTTCTCAATTGGCCAGATCGTAGGTGTTTGTCGGGGAGACAACCATTYTTGCTTTTGCCACCTAATCCACAACTAAAAGAGAGGCAGCAGATACAGAGGTTTGCTTTGTAACCTAGCATATGCAGTGGAAAGGAACTGTAGATACTGGAGGCTACATAGTGCAGGGACCTGATTATTTCTTAATTCGCTTCACCGCGTGTCTGTCATGGGGTCCTTCCTACTCTAAGTAGGGGAGGCAGCTTGCTGTTTCCAAAATGTAAACTTTGGCATAACAGTCAAAAATGGACTGCCTGCAGAAAGGAAAGAAGCACTACTTGTGGTATGAGTTACTGTGCGCTGGAGTTTGAAAGCTCAAGTCATGTTTAAACACAAAGAGGGACTATGCAAAATGAATGACCTGGAAAGGTGACCCTTCCATTKAAGCAGTTACACATGGCTAATAAACAAGGAAAGAAAAAGGCCCCCCTTAAAAACACAGGATCTTTTCATGTAATGTTATAATAATCATAAAAAGGAAATCACTGCAAATTCAAGGATATGTGTGTTTCTTCTTTTCCATGTACATTTTACTGTATTTCAATATCTCCAGTGTTTGTCTAATATGCTAAATATTTTAAGACATTAATATGTCCAGAAAATTTATATAAAACAATAGCTTTCAAAACCTTTTCCAATTAAACTGTCCCTGTCCTCTGCTGTGGGAGGTAAAACAGCTAGGCCTTGCTAGAATGAAGAAGCAGCAAGTTCCCCAGCCCAGAGAAGGCAGCTTGGAGAGGTACTTGTCTGCAGACTGTTTCCCCAAGAAAGCCACAGCTGAGCTGGCTGACTGCATCCGCGGAGGTGCCAGCCAAGGCTTGTGTTCATGGGAACCTCATTAGTTAATGCTTCCTAGCTGAGCAATACTGAGAACACAGAGGACACAGCTGCAAACGGATCTGAGGATTTGCTAGGAATGAAGGAAAAGAACTCAGCCGTTTTCATGGACATCAGTAACCTGCTTCTGTGAGATAGCGCTAGGGAAAATGGGACAGTCCATGATCTTTGGCAAAGGCTGATGAGGATCAGCTCTGTGGGCTGTATGCAAGAATATCTTTATATATGTGAAAACAGTCTATACAAAAGGATCCTAAGGCTGTGTCAGTCTTGCTAATAATTTTCCCTGCTGCACACATGGAGAACATTTCTTTTTTTTCCTGCAGAATATTATTATAATCACAAAAATTCCTTTACCACTTTCCCAGTGCCACAACAGTATATAAAATAATTTACTAGTGGCTCTTTATTCTTATCCTCTTAGCTATCTTCAGACTGACAACTTTAAGTTGAGATCAGTGGAGATTTGGCACCGGAATAGGTGGAAAATATTGCGAGTGGGAATCTATCAACTGGAAAAGAAAATGTGTGTTGTGATTAAACTATTGAGGGGTCAGCTCCTCTGAATCTTGTCGTTTGGGGTTTTGTTCATGCTTTACCATTAATAGGAATGGCTGTCTATCTGACTATGTTGATAGTAGTAGTATTTAAGAAAGACTTTTTATTACCAAATATAAATATAGCATGTGTTTATTTTTTTAATTATGTGTAACATTTGGTAAAGTGATACATTATTAAGAAAGGTCATTGATTGTTCCCAGGACATGGCAGTAAAATATTTACTATGTACTAAAATTAAAACTAGTTTTAGAGCTGTGTTGTGTGGGATATGCAAAACAAAAAAAGGTGCCAAAATTAATAATAAATAAGTGAATAGAAAGCAGAAGAAAAATGATGTCCTTTTATCTGGTGATAGCTTGATAAGATTCAGAATTAGAGAGGCAAACAGTTTTTATGAGGCAGCACTTGTTCTTTGTAAGATAAGGACACTTTGGTAGCCTGCAAGACATTTTTAAGTTTTTCATGACTTGATGAAAAAAAGGATTGCTGAAGTTAGGGGCCAACTAATTAGCTTCAATGAAAAATCATTGCTCCTAAGCTGCTTGCATGGTTCTGGAAATGCCTTATTAACTCTTCAAAATCCTTCCACAAAAAGTTTAAATAGATTTTTTCCCCAATAAATGACATCTGTGTCTTCCTCAAAAAGTCAGCTTCCAGTGACTCCCCCATCCTCCTTGTCACCTGAAACCTTGATCCTGCAACCACAAAGGTTATACCTACTCAGCAGCATGTGTGATAACTACCATGAATTTGATGGTCTGAAGAAAAATTTTATAGTGAGACAGCAGTCAGGCTTAAATGATATCAAAACATCTCATAAAAAGCTAAGCTTCATAAATCAATATGATGATGGCTCTACAATACTTATAACAATATCATTCTAAACAACTTCTTAGTAAATGGGTGCTGAGCCCTTAAAAGCCATACCCAGTTTAGTAAAGGTATAATGAAAACAAAAAAACAAAAAGGAATATTTATTTAATTTTCCTTTTTTTTTTTACCTGCACTTTTAGCTTGTATGGGAAGTTCAATTTATTATTATTATTWTTTTTAATATATGAGAGATCACTGTTTAAATAGCATGTTTCATTGATTAGCTTCTTTTCTGTTCTTGAGCTAGTGAGACCCTTGCAGCAAGAACAGCATTTGCTTACATGGAAAGTGGGTATTAGAAAACGCACCTTTTGCTGTTTAACACAACCAAACAGCTGGAAACAAGGAGAAAAAGCAGTTCCACGTGATCAGCCCATTATCTACAGAGCATGTGAATCACACCTGCCAACTTGCATAAAAAAATCCACCTTGTGAAGAGCAGCAGAAGGCTAGGGCAGAGGCTACAGAATAACCCATGGTGCAAGAACATAAATGAAATGTTTAAAGTACAGAATAGTACAGTGACAACAAATTATCTGTTTCATCTACACTTTCATTAAAAAAATGTTTTCAATAAAAAAATATTTTCAATCATTTTGAAAATAGATTTTTCAAAAAAAAGGAGAAGTGATGAAAGAAAATACTCTTTTATTCGGTGGAGATTCCAATGACAGTACTGTATTGGCAACTCTCTTTTCAATTATTACTACTCCCTGTTCCAGTTTGTTTTGTTTGTTTTTCCTTCCCAGAAATGAAGACTTTGGGAAAATTCGCCTCATATTCACAGATATGCTGTCGGCACAGGAGTCCCAGAGAGACCTTTGGGGGACTGAAGGCAGCTGACACTGCGGCGGCCACCCAGGGCCCCAGCAGACCCCTGGGGCTGACCAGGGACACACAGACAACATGTGGGGAGGAGTGGGGCTGAGGGGGTTTTCAGGGCTATGCATTGGGCTGGAGAAAATGACCTATTGCAGGTTTTATTCCTTTAATACAATGTTTGGGGAGAGAGAAGGTCTTGTTTCCTCTCTCTGAAATATGAAAGTAGCTTTAGATTCAAAACTACCTGATAGCCAATGCAGTGTATCACTGAGATTAAGAGCATAACGAGCTGTATTAAAGCATTAGACAGCATAGGGAAAATGAGAAGATCCACCCGCACTAGTCAGGCAAAACCAAATGTGTCCTATAAACCCTMATGCTTTGGAGCAAAAATTAGTAACTGAGAGGGGATTAGAAATAAATCTCACTGGAGGTCAGGTTATTTTAGGCTAGTCCATTACGTGGTTATTGCAACTTGCTCTGAGCACAGGTAATCAGTGCAGTTTTTATGGGATGGCAGATGTTTCACCAGCACTGTCAATGTTCCTGCTTTCTGCACCTGTATTGACCCTATTTACAGGCTTCCTAGGATTCTCTCGGTGAATTTTGGTCTCACTCTGAAGGAAAGCCCTTTCCTGTCTCTAATGCTGTTTGTTTTATTCCTCCATACTTTTTCATTCACTTCATCAGATATGTCTTATCCCTGGAAATCACACAAACATTTCTGTGGATCAAATATTATGCATTAAGAACTGATCATGTTGCATGAAAAAGTGGATGATTTGTGAGAAATTCAGAGGGACAGTAATTCTGCACTTTCCATGAAGCCTGCTGTGCTGTGCAATTAAGACCRTGTTCCCTGAGAGAGATTACATGGAAAACTAAAACTATTTTCCCATATGGACGAACAAATTAATACAGTCTGTAAATTCATCATACTGTAAAGTCATCAGTTTGTGACCCTTGGGCTGGGAAGGCTCATGGTAATTTGGAGACACAGGAAAAGTGTCAGTGGATATTCAGATGTGACGGTGAACTTTTTAAAAAATATTGGCAGACATCTGATTCAGGCCTGCAGCGCGATCTCCCTCCCATGTTCAAGACGTCTGAGACCATCCTGGTAGTCAGTTCCCAAGGTTTGGTGCTGCTGACAGATTCTTTCCTTCCCCAGTTGCAGAGTGACTGACGCTCCCCTAGCACATAAAATATCACACCACCATTGGAGAGGACATCATCCTCACTTCTGAAACAGCCACCAGCTCCATCCAGAAGCTCGTGATCACTATAAAAGGTTTAGAGATCACCTTAAGGTTGATCTGGCCCCTCAAACCTCTCCCCAGAGATGAGTCCAGTAGCTGTAACCTCTTCAGCTCTTACACTCGCATGTTCCTCTGGTCCCAGGCCACGTCCAACCCTTTTTCTCTTTCTGTCCTCTCGCCAGGATTTGACTTGGAGGTACCTTCCTCCTGGGATTKTTGGCCATGCACAGCCCCAAACCAGCAGCGTCTCCCTCCTACGCTGCATATGATACAGCACCACAAAGTACCAGTTTCATCTGTGGGGCAAGGAAGATAAGAGGAGGATAAGAAGTGGTGGACCTCTAGGCCTTTCCAATGAGCACTGGGAAGGAACAACTGACATACACACACTGTAAAAATAAAGTACAAAGTCTCYTTATTAGTGTTCAGCACACAAATCTTTCCTGCTGTCAAGTGCATGCAGACAGTCCTGRTCTCAGAGAAAGAGTCTTCTGGCAAGGCTGAGCCCCAAAAGGCAACCGGCTGAATGGCAGTCCAGGGATCGCCCACTCATTTTGGAGACTTTAAAAAATAAGCAACAACTGTCCAAAACAAGAGAGGACATTTTCCTGCAGGTCAGCCCTCCTTACTGGGGTCAGCTCAGATTAGGCGTAATTCTCTCATGACATGAAGAAATCACCCCCTCTGCTCACAGCTGACGGGTCCAGCTGGAATCCCTCAGCGTCCGCTCAGATTAAATGCAGATAGACTACGGCCCGGGGCAGGCTACTCTGGCAAAGACAGGAAATGTAAACATACGCCAAATCTTGACCCTTGAAGGCACCTGAGAAACAAAGTATGCTGGTAACACCAGTCTGTGTTCACAGAAATGGAGTAAACAAGGAGAAAGAGCAATCTTAGGCCACAAATCCCAGTTCCAGGCTGCCCCTTGGTGAGCTTTTTTTTTCAGAGAGCCTTCTGTGACTACCACTGTAAGGATGTAGACAAAGTATCTCTTTTTAAGGGTGTTAAAAACAAGAAAAAAAATCCCTTCAAACCAGAGCACAGACTTCAGAGGTCCTTTGTTGCCTAATGAGCCCTACATCTGCCATCTCCATGTCCATCAGCTGGGCTAGCTCAGCCCTCCATGAGGTTGGCAGCATGGGCACGACTAGGTTGGTCACAGCCATCTGGAGAGCAGACAGTTGCCTTCCTGCTGCACAGTGTCCTGTGCCAGGAGTGCAGTGCAGCTAAGCCTGTTATCCCAAATGCTTTCCCACCGTTCTTCATGGAGATATCCTCTAATTTGGGGGCTTCAGCATCCTTTTTTCCTTTGTGTGGCTGAAGGAGGTCTACTAGTCTCGCAGACACACTCATGGATGATKAGGCCAGGAACACCTACTCCAAAAATAGGGCTGCATTCCCACCAAGAGCTGTTGTCYTTGGCTTGGGCCTACATGTGAACAAGCTTTCTTACCCTAGTGACTCCCCATTCCTATGATCTTACAGTCCATATGGCCAGAGCGGACAAGCTTTCAAAAATTTGAAAACCTGTTGCTACTACATGGGAAAGGGTGTGCAGGAGCTTTCGCTGGTCCTGTTGCTTCCCACATCCCTTAGACAACAGGTAGGCAAAATTCACTGTGATGATAACATGGCTTTAGACAGGGGATTGCTTCCAAAATTTTATGTTGCAGGCATTCAGGGAATTTATTTCTAGACCCCATGAAGCCAAGTCTATATGTAGAGAGCACTATATGTAGAGAGACTATTAAAATTATAACTGAGAAAAAAATGGAAATTCACAAGCTATTCCCTTGCAGCAATTGTAAACTCTGCAGAAAGCCAGATAAAAGAGAACAWGACTATTGCTTAACATACTAGACAGACAGGAGACTTGTCTTTCATCAGTGGCTTTGACTTGCAGTCTCCACAGATGCTTTTGAAGAGAGCATGTCCTGCTGTTGAAGTGGGCAAGGGACACTACCTATAACCTGAAGTATTAGAAATTAGACCAATATTTCCAGTATAGCAGGATAAGAAGCATAACATAATTTTAAGTGCAGTTATCTTCCCACAATTTCATGTGGTTTCGTAGATAGRAAGAAGTTATCCTGTCATATTTTTGCAGGCAGGACCATAGGCTATTGCAATGCCACATGTATTTCCAATGTTTACATACACCGTGAGCTGAGAACAGGCTCCAGCTCTCCAGAGGATTTTACTGCTTGATGACATCTTCATTGTTATTATTACTTATTGCAAACAGATTTCTGGGAGTGAGGTCATTCAACGGCAAACCCATCACAAGCATTTCCCCAAAAGTGTTCTTGGAGAAATCTTTGGACACATTGTAGCCACAATGCAATGAGTTTCTGCAAACAAAAAATAAATAGAAGAAGCTGGTGTTGTTTGGGGTTTGCATAAACCTAAAGCTTTATCCTGGTCTTCTGCCACATGATGTCTCACCCCTAAAATAATCAAACATAAACACTCAAGTCTCTATGATTCCTTTTAAAAACAACAATGTATCTATTCCAGAAGTAGAACTCATCCTGAAAATCAAAATTCTGGTTTAGAAATAACTCCTGCTTTACCTTTCGCAAGGGCTAAATAAGTAAAATAGTATCTAGAGGCACAGCCCACTAAAATGAACCAACGAAGACTGAATATGAACAACAGTTTTTGCAGCTCATTTCTGAACCCCCAAAGYTGCATTTTCTGAATGAGCTTTTACTAATGCAGGTGAGCTGCTTGGAGAAAGGGAGATCTTTGCCATGCCCATCCTCTGTGGACGTGGAATTATTTCTCTCTAGTTATTTTTTTTTCAGGTAAGCAAGTTTCCAAACTGTGTCTCCTTGTGATATTTGCGGGCTTAAAGTTCTGGCCCAGGCCCCTCTGAACATGAAGTACATTTAATCATTCATTCATGTAAAAGGAGGTTCAAAATTGATTTGACTTTGAATTTTTGTTCTTTTTTCTGCAAAATTTGATGACTCYTTATATTTTCTATTAGTAGAATGTTTCATTTTTTTTTCTAGCTCATCCATGAAAAGGTAAATAAGAGATTTTTGCRTCAAACTTTGCAATGTCCCTTTAGGCATTTACTCCTGATATTGATTCTTGTCCAGCAGCAGCTATGTTATACAAAGTTCAGCATTTCTGATTAAAATAATCCTTTCATTCTGCAAGTACATASCTGCTTTTGATCATGGAAAAAAATGCAGCAATTTCATCAGTTAACTTTATTATTTGAATGCGGAGGAGAAATCCAAATTTGCTTGGCCATATTGCTTTTTGGTGTTTTTTTGTGCTCCTATATTGCTTAAGCCTCTTGCTTTCCTTGGCCTTGTTAAGATGACCTTCTTCTTCTTCTTCTTCTTTTTTTTTTTTTTTTCTCTTGTAAGAGGAAGAGCAGCACAGGAAAACTCCTGGCAGTAGTTGTAAATCCTTTTCGAAGAACCAGCAAAAAATTAAACCATAAAGAGATACCAAAGCAGGTTGTATCTTGCAACAGATTGTATATAAACTTTGTCTAGTATGAAGTAGTATCAGGTGTAAGTTGTCTTTAGTATTTGTCATCTACTTTGCTGTTTGTTGAAACAGTTAAAAATAAAGATTTACACAGAATCATTGTAAAAATTTGGACTTAAAACACAGTGAAGAAAATCTTTGTTCATTTAAAGATCCTGTCTTCCCAGGGGTGTTGTTTTGGGCTGTCTGCTGGCTTGGGAAGAGAAAATTRCATTGTTTTACATCTGAGTCACAAGCTGAAAGTTAATTCTGGTCTTCTAGGAACTCCAGAGTCAGGCCATTTTTTGCTAATATAAATATTTAACTCCAGGCTACTGTAGCTAGTTTATATCACTTTCTCAGCAGCTATATTTTAATCTTTAGATACATCGAGTAGCACCAGCTCCAATTACCTTGCATGGGACTGTGTGTGTATATCAGCCTTCATTTTGTGATTAATAGGTCACTGAATTTGGCTCATATTTCAGACTGAGCCAAAAAGAACAGAATACCATGGGCAGACTCTGAAGCCCACTGYACTTTCATTAGGGAAACTATGCCTTTTAGTGAGAAATTATTTAGAGAGAAACTATTTTTAAAAAGTATTTTCTAACTGAAAGATCAGTTTACATCTTATGAAATGCAGAGAAAAGAGAATTTCATCTTCAGAATGCTTGGGGTGGAGTTATTTTATGGGGTTACCTTGCTTGGCTATACTTTGCCGTTAGCTGCTCTCTGCAGGCACATTTTCTGTCATTGTCTGTTCCAGCTTGTCTCTTTGCCCTTATTTCCTTCACTTTCCTGCAAATCCTGTGTCACTGCCAGTCTCCACTCACCCTTGTTTCTTGCTTTTGCTTATTCCATAAACTAGAAAGAAATCCATTTATCTCCCATTCTAATCCCACATTTTTACACTCTTTCTTACTTGGTCTTGTGGTATGTTTTCTTCCAGACAGTTGGTGGAACAGCCTGTTGGGAGCACACACTTTTTTTCTCCAGTGCCTCCCTCATTGCTTCCACTCATCGCTGCAGACAATGCTGCCATCACTTTTGTGCTGTGGATGGAAATACTGTCTGAATTTGTTCCGTTGTCTGCTTTGACTACTTTTTATATACAACATAATACTATAGCAATAAGATATTAAAGGTACACTTTAATGAGCTGTTAGTTCTGCTGAAACACTAATTGCTTTGCAGGAGTTGGTAGTGCTACCTCTGTTTTTTACATAAATACTGAAAGGCTAATCACTGAGGTGCTGGAAGTCAAACTCTGTTCTAAAACAGTAGCTTACAGCTTGGCCCATGTACATCCTACCCAATTTTAGGCATCTGAATAGAAATATCTAAGTTAGGGGTTTCATCACCTCAGGCTGCCTCTGTTATAGACCGAGGAAGGATAGCTGAGCCTTCCTCTGATCTGAACCACTCTTTGAAGTTGCCCAATTCACTTCATGGATTATAAGGAGCATGTGACCTCACATGAGCACCTCAGTGACCATGGTGCAGGAAGGCCAGACTATCAAACAGAGTGCAAAGCAGAGGAGGTCTGGCTTTGGTGCCCTGTTCTCCTCCAGCCAGCATTAGATGGAGTGTGCCTAGAGAAAGTTGTCTTGTGAATAAGTCTGGCTGTCATGTGGGGACTAGCAAAGAACGATCACATAATTGCAAAGCGCTGTATTTACAGCATCTAAATAAGTTTGTCATTCTACAGAACCTGAACTTAACACTAAACCCTGTGTCAGTAAGGTAAACCTCACGTTCATTGCTTTATGTCTTTAAAATTGTCATTGGGATTCTACTTGGACAAATATATGGTGATGAACTCATTTGATGGCAAACCCAACAGACATTTGTGCCAACAGGATTTTTCCTAGTGATGGTGTCAGAAAGTCAGGATTGTGCTGAAAAGAAAAGAGGATAAAGAGAAAAAGAGGTTTCATATTTATTTAAATAAAAAGATGCTCATTCTACCTGTTGGAATCCCTCTCAAAAAATAATCATTGACTTTTTGCTAATACAGTTTTCATCCAGAGCCATGTAGACATTAGTGTTTAACACTGTGTATTTTGCGTGCAACAAGCTCTGAAACATTTGGACCTCCTTTCAGAAAAAATTCATGCCAACAAAATAAGAAATACGTACTAAAGGGTAAATGTATATRTAGAAACCTCTGCCATATCTCCTGTTTTAATATCAATTAAATCAGCAAAGCCATGATGCCTGACCCACCATGATGTTGGGTTATACTCCATTTAAAATAAGAGCTTTCTAGTACAAGCATGAAAGTATCTAGGCCACTTGCTGTTCAGGGAGGGTTGTTTTCTCATGTTCTTCACTGTCCATTTTAAACCTCTCATACAGCATTGCTCTGTGTCATTAAATAGTTGCCAAGTTTTACCACAGGGGAGACTGTATTTCAGTGCTGGATAAAACGATCCCTTTACACAAATATCTTAAGCAACCACTCAAGGGATCAGGAAATACATCAGTTGCTTGGACAAGGTAGTCTTCAGTATAGGCTGAATCACTGGAGATGCTATAAAGTGGTTCCTATGAAACAGCATAAGGTTACCCACTGAAAGGGCTCAACCTTGCAAGGTGCTGAATGCTCAGAGATCTCTCTTAGGTGAATGAAAAATGAGGATTTTTTGCAAGTGTCTCTTAAATACTTGACATATTCCAGGACAGCTCTGAATGCAAGGTTCACTGTAGAGTTTGTTAATCCTTTGCTAATATTTGTGCATAGGTTTCAACTGCGCCAGCAGTAATGGGGTGTTAGCAGGGGGGGGATTTTCCTGAGTCCAGTTCAGTGAAATGTTCCATCA
This sequence comes from Rhea americana, assembly GCF_003343005.1. NCBI lineage: Eukaryota > Metazoa > Chordata > Aves > Rheiformes > Rheidae > Rhea > Rhea americana. The sequence continues at coordinate 2,105,182 of NW_028185361.1, read as the reverse complement.
GTGAAAAGTCTCTCCGGTGGGGTGACTGCAGAAATGAGAAACCTTTTCAGCCTCTGTACTGCTGAGATTCTGCTAGGGTCTAGAGGAAGTCTGAACTTTGGCAATGCTAGTAAGTCTGAAATACATGGAAATGCACGTAGCCCTCACTGGCTTGAAACTTCTTCCAAACTTAATACCTTCTGAGTTATTAGAAATTAAACTGTTGTGTGATCAGGAGATATATGCATTACATGCAACCCAAAATTATTATTATCATGGAGGAAATTCACAGATGTCATACACTGAGTCATCAGCGACAGTTGCATCTCTCTAGAGATTGATTGGAAATGAAATCATGTTTTGGTTTTGCAAAAATGAAAAGTGGCCTGAAAAGTTTTTTTTTTTTTTTTTTTATGACAAGAAAAAAGTGGGGAAGTAGTTGATTTACATGGGTGAACCCAAACAGGACAATTCCCTGCCACACTGAGGAAGGTTCACAGTGAGTTCCAGCCCACTTTGCTGCTCATCTGACCACGGGACTCACGAAACGGGGCATGACTCTTGGCGTCTGACACTATTCCTCTTTTACAGAGACCACTGTTAGCCCCAAACTGCTGGAGGTCAGCACCCTCTGACTGTTACTGTTTTCAGATGTACCCCAAATCCCACAGCAAATCCTAACTGAAGGAGGATGAAATGCTCTTGAACCCTTAGAACAGGCTTGGAAGCTGTTTTAAATTGGCTCAAAAATAGATCGAGATTCAAAACTTCACAGATGAACCTAGCTGCAGCGCTGAGCTTGAGGCGAACAAGAGCATTTTCAAATGTTATTGTCAGTAGACTTCTGCTCAGCTGTGCTAACAACCACGATATTATTCCTTTACATCAGGCACAAGACCTTTCACATACACTGGGAAATTCAGTCCTGCCACTGATCTAAATGGTGGCTGCAAGTTGCCTTTCAGCTGAAGTGGCACTTGAAAAACAGCTTATGACTTAGAGAAGTCTTTACGGTAACGATGACATGATATCCGCTACATCATGCATTTTCATCCGAGGTGTTTTCAGGAGTGTAATTTGGTTGTTTAGAATATTCACTAAAAAGCCAGGTGAAAAAACTGCTTAACTTTTCTTCTGTCACCTTGAAAACATTTCTCTATTGCCTCTGTGATCAGCTTATTAATACACACCTTTTAAAGACCACATATTTAAGATTTCATTTTAACTAGGTACAGGACTGAGTGACGTTTTGTGACACCCAAGGCTTGTATGGCAATATATTCTCTAAAACCTTTTCTGCTGCTGTTTCTGTTGTACATTGTAAATTCCAAATTAAAGGATCCTATTTGCAGATCATCTATGCTTTTTCTCCTCCTTAGGAGCCTCCTATATATTTCTTGGTTAGACAGAGTTTACCATATTTTATAGGCAATATACTCAGTTAGGACTGAACTTTCTGCTTTAGGGAAAAGCTAGGAACAAGCTCATTTTTGAAAAAGAAGAACAGAAAAAGAGGCTTGGTTTCTTTTACATGATCTATATACATGCTTTTCCAAGAACACACACAACTTAGGTGTTTACACCTCCCTGGAGTGCAAATTTGATGCTTGCTGTCAGCATATAGGTGCTTAGAAAATTAGGTGCCCTTTTTCTTTCCTCCTGTTGAAATAGGAATGGCTTCAAGCACTTCCCTCCGGAAGGCTGTCCACAGCCGTTGTTGCTCCTGGACGTCCGAATTCTTCACTGAATTGTTCCATTGTGAGTTACAGTGGCAGCACTCCATAAATCGTGGGGGATGCCTCTGTTACCTCCTGCAGCAGCAACGTTAGACAGAGGTTAATTTTTCCTCCTGGTGGTGGTAGGCCACATTTGTAATAAAACTTGGGTAAGTTAAGAGTCCTGGCCTATGTTGTCTATATTCTCTTGCATTTTCTAGGAAAAACATCAGTCCCAAATGAAAGTTGAGAAAGAAATTCTGCATTTTAGAAATCTTTGTAGGTTAGTGAACATCTTTTTATTCAGTTAATGATTTCATACACAACTTAAACATCCCAACCAATTCTTGTAACAGGTGTTGTGGAGATACAAAAAGGACATCATCCTTTTCTGTGAAGGTTACATTTTAAGTGACAAGACAATGGTCAGGAGGAAAGAATTACTAATATTTCAACTTTACATAGAGGGAACTGAGGAAACAGTCATGAAGTAACTTGCCCATAGTCACCATGACCAAGAAAATCAGAAGCAGAGCTTTGCTTGCTACTGTCCATATAGCACAGTACATTGCATTAGTATGTTCTTGTTTTTTCCCAGACCCATCACATCATGCTAATAGTGCATTAATGTCTATGTGTTACTGCAATTGCTTAGAAGAACTAATTGGAAAACATGTCTTGCTGGCTTCTGGAGCACAAATAGAGAACAGAAAAAGTCTCTGGCACCACAAGTTTGCAGTTAAGAYCCTCTCTAAACCTGAAGAATAATAATATTTTCTAATAATATTTTCTGGTGCTATCTAGAATTCATTCTCATGTCATTCAGAGTTCATCAAAATCCTCAATTTTTATTCTGGTCCTTGGAAAGACAGCTTTATTCACTAAAATCACAGATCAATGCAGCAAGAAGATTTGCATATAGGCAAGTATGTATATCCCACGTTGCAGTATATTTTCCTTCTCTTGCATTGTGAATGTTTGAAAAGTCTCAAGGTAGGAAGAGGCAATACCCTGACAATACTAGAAAATGAGCTCCTTTGTCTGAAGAAAAAGTATAGCCCATGCAGAAGCAATATAAGCTTTCTCTGACTATGTCCACCCATCTGGCAGGAAGCATTTCAGGAAAAGAGAAGACAGCTCAGCCTACATGTTTGTTCAGTCTTGGCTATTTTTTCAGGAGCACAAAGTTGCCAACCCTAGGTTCAAATAGCAGGATGCAGGCCTTTTCCTATCCAAATGGTAGGATAGGAAAAAAAAAAAAAAAAAAAAAAGGAAGATTCTTACAATCATCTTCTGGTTTCAAGTTTTTTGCAGCAGTGAAAATGGGAACTTTTTCATATACTGAAAGTTAAAATTACCTTCTAACTGTAGTTTTCAGAGAGACAGAGCTTTATGAGAAGCACCAAATCCACAGAAGAAAGCTGTGAAGATTATAACACTGACGACAGCACTTCTGCTTCAGCACTTCTTTCTCCCAAACTTGACCTGAGAACACACACCTATTTTGTGTAAGTCACTGGAAAAAATGATTTTCTGATCTTCACAGCTGGGGCTGAAATAGGACAAGGAATGGTAAGGTCAGCACTGTACCAYGCCGCTGCTAGCTCCACAAATAAGGTGTTCACTGCTATTTCCCCATCCCTAAAGGCATATTTTCTTAAAGGACATAAAAGACAGTTCATTTTGTTTTCCCTAATATCGTATTCTGTTGCAGATCGCAAAGCCATCACTCTATCCCTTTCTAAAGACCAGCAAAATCAGTTGTCTTGGTCAAAAATAAATGCAGTTACTTTCTAGATGCAGCCTGGCCTGAAAAGGAGTCTGGTTAATTAACATTGATTACAATCCACCAGCTGCAAGTAAAAATTGATCGCCAAGGTTCCTAATTTGAATGCTGTTCTGTCCTGATTTCACTATTTCTGTGCCTGTCCAATGACAGAGACAGGGAGGGAGAGTGAACCCACTTTTTTAAAGAACCAGTTATTCCTGGACTCCCCTGTGTAGGATGTCAGTGATCCTTCTGGTCCTGCTTTATCACCCACGGGATGGCCATTTGTTAGCACACTATCTAATTGCTGCAAATTGTCAGTGTGCACATTTGGACCCTGTTCAACACTCCATTTTTTATTGAGAGAGGAGCAATTGTATTGATTTTGGATAGCCAGGGAGAATGCCAGGGATATTAGTAAGGAGCTCAGAGAACACAGCACATAAACTTTTATGACATGATGTCAAACTGGATTGCACAGGCATAAATGAAAAGGACAACATCTTCTGTAATTACTGCAAACACACACCATACATCTATTAGCAAAAGGCTACATTTGAATGAAAAAGAGATATTTCAGAAATTTTGCCTGGCCAAAATGGAACAAGGGAAAGAGTATGGGCTACAGTTTAACTTTGAAAATGGGGCTGCAGGAGCAGAGAGCTGTATTTCTGATGCTGTTGCTATTTCTCAACAATGCATAGTTGCGTAGACTGGTGATGCACTTCTACCATCCCTTGTGGGCTGAGTAAAGCACTGAGGATCTGTCAGTGAAGCTCACGCTAGCACTGGGTGCAGCACGGCATCTGCTTAATTCTGCAGAGTGAGCCTTGTCGTGGGTGAACTTCACCCTCTATCCGTAATGGATCCAGTAGCGACCCGAACCACTGCAATGTAAGGAACTAGCACTAAGTTGCATGACAGGTGAGCTGGTGTAAGTTAAAGCACGGCTGACTTCCCTTATATCTGAAGCTGGCTTTTTTGTAAAGTGGATGCACAAAAGCTGCCCTTAACTCATCTGCACAAATCACCGGCAGAGCCATGAATACAGACCAGAATTGCTGATTCTGTCAGTGATTCTGACTTGCTGAGAGTCAGGACCAACAAGTCTGGCACCCTTGCTGACCACCTGACCACCTCCACATGGTGCATTATATAGGCAGCATGCACAGCTGCATTTCAGCTCACCCATGAAACCAACATAGCCCAAACCAAAGAATACAGAGGGTGCTATGTGGCTAAATCAATAGAAAGCAAATAAGTATCCCTGCAGTTACTGAGTAGTTCTCTTTCGATTTAAGAGTTTTTTATTTGCTTAGTTATGGCATTTATCTGAATTCTCACAGTAAAAATTTTGAAGTTACACATGGCTACTGGATGTCATCTCTACATGGGATCAGTTGGTTAGTCCAATAAGTATAAGGTGCAGGAGTTTCCAGAGGAATCCCCCTAGTGACTGATCAGATCTTCCACAAACTTTGAAATACAGCTTTAAACTCAGAACAGCATTAGATGAATGGTGAAAACTGAAATGATGTCAACAACTTATGCGGAAGCCAAAGAAAATACAAAGGGGCCCTCAATGGCTTCATCTCTGAATTTGTTGCAATGCAGCTGTGAGTAATAAGTTTTCTTTCTTTTCAGCCACAGTACAGTACATTTGAAATAGTTCCTGAACTTAGCACACAGTTTCCTGACCATCTATTATTTTCCTTGGGGATCAGGAGCCTTTCAAGCATTGCAGTGAAGAGATTGATCTGAGCATACAGTGCAGCAGGGATATGGGTAGTGGTCTGCTGGCCTGATCTCTCAGATTGCAGGACTTGGGGAAACTCATTGTTTAGATGTATAAATAAAATTTCATTGCTGACGCTATCATTTATTTTGACTTGACTGAGCAATGGCTAATTTTGTACAATTTTAAGCATATGTGCAGAGAAGCTATGGAAGTATGTTAGTTTTCTGTAGGTGTGGGTTTAGAAAACCTCAATGGGAATAAAAAGCTGCATGAAATCTCTCTTCCTCTCATAAAATCTATAAAAGTACTGCATTCATAGCAATGGCTACCATTTGGGGGTGAATATGTCTAGTAGAAAAGTATCTCTTCATCCACATATGATGGATATTTTACATTTTATATAAAATTCATATTTAAAATATTTTTTATTTCATAGTCATGAAATCAAATGATATTCTAAGCATAGTACCTATTTATCTTTCTATTTACACTCTTCATTGATTTCTTAATGCCTCCTGAAGATGACTAAGTAACTAAAGTAACAACCCTCAATGTAATTTGCATGAAGCTAGTCCATAAAATAAAATCAAAAGTAAACAGCACTATGGAGATGAGACAAAGTAATGATACTATTTCATGCTGGTTTTGCTTCTGAGTTGTACTGTTGCTTCTTCTGGCAACAAATTCTCCTCAGTCTTGCCTGACCCTCAGGTTAATCTACTGCCAGGTTGAGGGTCAAAGGAGACTTTTATTTCCTAGCTTAGACTGAGAGGGACATTTCCCCCCTACCTCTGCCTATCATCTATGTGAGGGGGAACATAGACCCCACCTGAAAACATCTGGGCGTTTTGCTCAGTTAATTCCCACTGCTGAAAAGACTTTGGGATGCCCCTGCTTCCCTCTGCTCTCCTCTTGGGGCACATCATGGCTTTTGGACCTTTGGTGGCTCTGAAGTGTGCTGTAAGGTGATGGGACCTGTACCAGATGTTCTGTGGGGCTTTCTGGGWGACCCCCTTCCTGCACAGCTGCAGTGGACTAGACTGGGCAGCTCAGGAGCTCCTTCCTGCTCTGCACGCCTGGTAGTCTCATTCACTCTTTCCTCCAAATACATCACTGAATTCCTAGGGTTGCCCCTTGCCTCAGCTCAGGACAAATTAGATTATGGGCTTTTCCTTACTTTTAGTCCTAAACATCTGCTGCRTAGGGATTGCAAAATCTTGGTGGCAGAGATTTGTCTTTTTCGCACGTGATGTACCTAGCTTGCCATGTTGKCAGGTGCTGGGTGAATAATGCTGGCGATAACAATGCAGACAGATATATCTGATCTCACTCTGGAGATCAGACAGGAAGTTTATTAAATTAAGTGAAAATGCATGGGTAAAACAAAGATATGTATTCATACCTGTGATCTGAATGTGGCCCAGGATCTGCCTTCTTCTTCCTTGYCTATTGAAGTGGTGCCCACCACTGTAGGCCATGCTGCTGGTCTCCCACAGGTTTCTTCTCCTCCTGCTTCTCCAGGGGCTGTCCTAGCACAAGGAAAGAAAGGAGAGGAACGGTGGCAGCAGCAGATGGTTTGGCAGTGGTTGTGTGAGGGCTGGACAAACTACAGGGAGCTTTGCTAGGGAATGAGAAGGTGAAACAAGTTACCTGGCAGCTGCCAGCACTTCACTGGGAGAAGGTCGTCATGGCCACCGCTTCCTTTGCTCTTGCTGTGGACCAGGAAAAGAACAGTAACTTGAAATAATAGAGATTTCATTACTTACATTTATTAATCAGCATTCAAACACTGAAGCTCTTTTACTTACTGGAATGCAAAAAATAGACTATTGAAGAAGCCTTAGGTAGATATCTGTAAACTAAAAATATCGGCCTCATTATTTTTATTATGTTTTAAAACAGAATTACTGATTTTTTTTCTTTTCTGGTTACTGCAGTAACAGCTAGATGGTAGAAGAAGGAATTTCTCTGCCCTACGCTGGTTGTTAGTACAACTGTTAAATTAATCCAATGGTTTGGATGATTTAGTACTGATGAAGGACTGAAAGACTGCAAGGAAAAACAGTGTTTTGGGGACAAAAATAAAAGACTCATTGGGAATTTTGGTTAGAGAGGGAAACAACGACTAAAAGCACAGTGGCCAAGAAAAAACATCTGCAAAAGTAGAAGGAGGTAAGACATGCTGTCCCCTTCTGCCACTACCAATGATCCTGAAAAGGAAAGAAGCACTTCTGGCAGAGAGATTCAGATGTAGGATTTCTTAGAGAAAAGCCATAAACCTGGGATCTGAGAGGAAAAGAATAAAAGAAGCCTTGAGATACACTGAAGTGAGATGAGTAGCAGAAAGGTATGATGAGTCAGGCAAAAGCTAAGTGAGATCAAGGATAAAAGCTAAAGCTGTGAGAAATTCCCAAGATTTGGTTAGCAAGAGTGTGAGTTGTTGATAGGCTTGAAGTGTTTTGAATTCAAGGTCGTTTGATCCTTAAACCCTAGACGTACAAAATCAAGTGATTTTCATAAGAAGTGAAAGTATTCATGTCAATCTTGTGGGTCTTCAGTTTCTGAATGGCTTCTAGGATCCAGCCACCCTTTCCCCTGGCTATCCTCACTTGCAGCTGAGCTTTGCAGTCCAGTCTCCAGACTGTTCTCACACACTGGCTAATTCCAACATCTTCAATACAACTCCAGAATGAGTGCATAGCTGGCAGAGTCTCCACAGCAGCAATATCTTACTACCTTCACCACATCTTGGGCTTGCTGGAACTTTCCAGGTCTCAAGAATATATCTTACATACTTGATTTACACTGAATTTACTGCAATTTGCCCAAGTGAGTGGCATAACAGAGAAGTTGCATATTTATTGTAAGCAATATTTAATCAAAATATTGGAAATAACTATTGATATCTACTAACATAACATGTTGGATAGCCTAAGCTGTTTATTGAATTTGAGGACTGAGTTTTAGTGAATACATATCCAGAAAAATTCCTACCTTGTAAAGCAGTTCTCTGGCTGTGTACATAAGAAGCCTTCCAATAACTATGATTATGAATTTTACATGATTATATTTCTCTGTCATTCCTTAAGTTTCTGTATTCCTTGTGCACAAAGAAGAGATAAAAGCAATGCTGTTGAATGTGAATAAAATYCACCTAGAGCGCACCTTTAGGAAGTTGTTATTTAGATTCTTTAGAGATTTTGAAGTCTGGAATTCTAGATGAAAAGTATGAGACTTTTGCTATGCAGAAACCCCCTCCCCCCGCCACCTAAACCAGAACAAAGATTGTCTTCTAGGATTGGGTACAGGTTTCCCTATGCATAAAGTACCAGGGAAGAAGAAATTAAAATTTTATCATAATAGTAACTGCAAGATTGGAGTTGGTCAGCTGGAAAGATTATAAATGCTGAAATATCTTTAGAGATCTGGCCATAAGAGTCTTAGGCATTCACTTTCAGCATTTTTTCCGTATATGGTTTGACAAGTTTGTTTTGCTAATGAACAGACGTAGTTTTATATGTTATTCTATCCCTTGGATACCAAAGTCGTGGGTCATAGGTATCTAAATAGATAGATAGCTGGCTCTGTTTTCAAAAAAGTGGGCAGTATGAACAAAGTCGAACATGTATTTTGACATACTCTGATGCAACCGTTTTTATTATGATTTGGGACATCTTTATATCAAAGATAAAGATAAGTATATACAAACGACCTGATCGTTAGGCACAGTGTGTTCCTCTGGAGACCTGCCTGTAGTGCAGTGCTAGTGCAGGAGATGGTGAAACCACAGCAAGCTGATGTGGGGCTCAGGTACCTCTCCTCTGAGGAGTACAAGAAGGACTCGCCAGATCCTACCAAAAGTTTGATTCCTGACAAGGATCAGTGCCAGGTTACTCTAAGTAAAGAGTAATCTGCCTCCTGGCTTTCTGCCTTTCCTCTGGCACATTTACACAGTCTTGAGCGTGTCCTTATTTTCCCAGAACACTAGAAGTTGGTCCCAGAGGTGGATTGGAAACACACCTAATGAGCCAAATGTGTCCTTTCTCCTGCGTGTAATGATTGTGGCTGGCTGGCCTGAGAGACAGATAGAAAGGGAGAAAAATTTAAGGAACAGAATAAGTGGAGAGAAACACTTAAGGACAGCTCTGGGTTTAGTGAAGCCAAAGGAGAAGACTGGACCAAACTCTCTTATATTTCCTTTAATTATTGTGTAAGCAAAGCCAAAATTCCTTGAAGGTTTGAGTTCAGACTCCATAGCATATAGGAACTGTGTTTAAAAAGCAGGATGGAAATGAAATGAATCACAAAAGCTTCTAAAAATTGTGTTCTTATATCCAAAGATTGAAATATTTTTATCCCAGAAAATGTAATGACTAATATTCCCATYATGCATAAAAATGTCCTATTCTATAAGGTAAATACTTTTTATCTTCTCAGTTTTTCCTCTTGTATCCACTGTCAGACTTTCTGTAATTTTGCATCTCTTTGTATCATACATCATAGCCTTCTCTGYGGAGCGGCTCCTGCCCCTGCTTGTTGTTGAATAAGTACTTTTGCAGTGAGCACGCAGTCCTTATGCATTCCTCAAAACCCATTGTGCAGCTATAAGGAGAGTTTTCTCTGAGGGAAACCCAAGGGGGAGAAACTGAGCAGAGACCAAGCTGGGGCTTCCCTCAGAGCAGGCGTGTTTCAAAACAGATAAAGCAGATCCGACAGCATCTCTACGATCAGCAGTGTCCTCCTTCCCAGCAGATGACCTGCTCACTTCTCTGGAGTTGGGATCTCAAGATCAGATTTTAACGCTGTTAATTAATGTGATGCCAAAGAAAATAAAGCCAAGTTGTTCAAATCCGGATGCCTGAAACATACATGTATACCTACATACCTATAGACCCAAAGATGGGATTTAAAGATTTGAGGTGACAAAAGGAACTTTTTTTTTTCAATCCTTCCTAACAGATTTGGCTGCATTTGGGAAAAAATGTGTGATTTCTTCTTTCCTGATAAAAACAAGATATTTAATTATACATGCCCACCCAGCATTGGTAAGGAAGTTAGCAGTGCAGGGTCACTATRGAACAAATAGTTTATAGTAAAATTAAGACTGGTACAACTGGTAATATTTACACCAACACTTGTCAAATCTGGACTGTGTAGCTGCAACTAGAACGTTTTTCAATTACGCTGTCACCAATTAGAAAACTCTAGGTATGTATGTGGACTGATCTGTTTCACTGCTAATTTGCCAAGACTGCATCTTTATCTTACATTATTTTACACAAAATCAGAGTAGATGGATTAGAAGTATGTAGCCACATTTTAATTAAAAAAAAAAAAAAAAAAAAAAAAAAAAAAAAAAAAAAAAATAAAAAAAAAAAAAAAAAAAAAAAAAAAAAAAAAAAAAAAAAAAGGAAAACAAAAGGAAAAGATCGTCCCTGCAGCATATATGTGTCACTGTACTACTACAGGCTGCAAGTCAAGCTACTGAAATTTCTGGTTGGTGTTTTCCCTTTCCACTAGGATTTCCTGGAAGACCCTGTATAACGGATTATAAGACTTCAGCTCTATTTTTTCCTTTTCCAGTTGCACTTTTCCTGGCCAAAGACTGAGTAAAAGCTGCATAAGGACTCCAGGATTATTCTCAAGCTAATGATGTCAAGCGTTTTAACCTGGCTACCCTGTATGGGGATGTTCAGAAATAGGTGATAGTTCCTCACTGAAGTAGAAAAAAGAAGACGATAACAAGCTTAGTCAAGGCAATTTATTTTTAACAAATACATGGATTCACCACATTGGACTGGCTCCCAGATTTTGGCTGATGACGGTGATGGGGCAGGGTGTGATATCTGCACCTGACTTTCTCTCTGCTGCTTCCTGCTCAGTGCCTGCTTTGATGTCTGTCTCTCTGAAGATAATTACGAAGCCTGAATCAGAACCAGGCTCTCGTTTCTGCTGCCCCAACTTGCCCTCCTCTCTAACTCCTGAGGAAGACACTGCGATTCTCAAATACTTGCCTTTTATTTTTAGTTCAATAAAAGGGACCACCTGCAAATTCAGGTTTCTTTTTTCTTTTTATTACCTGCTTTTTATTATGTAGCCAACATACCTCAAGAGTATCGAGTAAGTACGTATAAAACATAATTAATCTTATGAAAGGAATATATCTCCTTCACCTAAAATCACTGTACCAAACCCATAGCTCACACACTGGCAGACATCCACTGAAATCAGCCAAGCTACCTTCATTTTCACTGCCTGTAAATCCTTTTGCTTTCAGTGATAACTGCATACTGGTCAGGAGCTCCAAGACTCACTGGATTGGCTTGGTTATCAAGTGGCGCAAATTTGTGTATATCTGCTAAACAGAGGGAAGCTATCCTGGTTTACAATAGCTGAGCATTGGGCCCCTGCAGATATCACTTGAAAATTCAGCATTTTAAAAAATATTTACTAATGATAAGTATATTTACAGGGTAAATACACTTATTATAAGGCTTTACATTGACTTCAGAGATCAGAACCTTGRTGTCCTATATTCTGTGCTGCAGGTCTCCAATTTTTAAAAATATARTAATGATTATTTGTAATAGTAATTAGTAATCATCACTATTTAATTACACTAGCTACTTCCTATCTGCCAGAAAGGGGGCAAAAATCACCAACTGAAAAGGAAGATGCATTTCTCTTAGATGCATTTCTTGAAAAAGATATGACTTAGTTCATCATTTAAATATTTTATTCAAAAAGGACTAAGAATAATAAAGAACCTAATCAGGACACATACACACACACACACACACACACACATGCACACACACGCACACACATGTATACATATATACACACACACACACACATGTATATATATGTGTGTGTGTGTGTATATGTATGTGTTCTGATGTATGTATATATGTGAATGTATCTGTGTGCTTGTATGTATATGTATATACATATACATACATATATGTATACACACATATATAGGTATACATACAGATATACATATACCAGTTCTCAGGCTGATCCTCCTTTTTCTAAGTTTTTCGCTAACCTAAATGCAGCATAAAAGCAACAAAAGCAAGGGAATAATCATAATTCATACCTCTAATTTTAGAGCTTTGATTTGTAAAAAGAAATGTCAAGTCTGTGCCAGACATGTTTGTTGACAAAGARCTTAGTGTTCATCCTTTATTAACCAGAACATTTTACTGTAGCTGATTTCACGTTACCATCACAAACAGCACACATCAACTGCTTGTGCCTAGTGACTGGTTATAAATTCTTCTGGGAGAGTTAAGGTTGTAAAACAAGAACATTAAGTGCATGCATAAAAAGCGCAAGCCAACTGTTTACAGCTCCTGCATAAATGTCCTCCTTACATTTCCTTTATTTTTTATTAGAAAGTGACAAGGCAAGGTCAAGTACCCAGCAAATGCCTACCATTACTGACTATTGAACCAGAGCAAACTAAGTTTACCTAATCTCCAGCTCTTTCTATTGTTGAAAAATAGGGGAGAGGTGGAGAGAGGAGGAGGAGGAAGGGAGCAAATCAACTCACTTTTTTTTTTTCCTGTAGTTTTAGGAGAACAGTTTGGATGGTGGAAGCCTAGGCTTAACTTTAATATCAGGCAGTCCACATAGCTGGGGCCTTTAATAGAGCTGCTCAGATTTCACAATGTTAYAATGAAGAAAGGCTTGAGCTTGTTGTATTTATGGACAGATAGGTTTATATTTTTTAAATCACCAGGATAATCTTCCTTATAAAATAATCGTAAGGATTTAAAGGACTGACTCCATCCTGTTACACTCACTTTCTGCTGCTGTAGCTTCCCTGACCTTTTAAAGACAGAACTCTTCATTAAAGAGCTAAGGAGAGAGTTAAAGGGAAAGCATTTCCATCTCTTTTCTCTGAAGTGGCTAACTTTGAAGTTTTGTAGTGCAAAAGATACAGTTCACAGTGGAGTCAAATACTCACCGCAGGAACTACTGTTCTTACAATAGCAGAGGGTGTGTTACAATGGAGATTTGCTGAATATACAGCCTTTTTGAACACAGTCAATACACAGTGTTCTGTTAACAAGTTGATCTCTTCCCAGAGCCATCCTTTAGATCCTTTATTACAGGAACTAGTGCAAAAGAGTTTCACTGAAACAGGGTAATTCCTTTGACAGATGTGGTAACAATAACTATGTTTCCCTTTTTGATACATGGTTTTTGGTTTCACTTCACATTTCTGTATTAAGGGATTTTTGATGGGCATTTTATCCTACTACTAGATTTTCTCTTAAGTTTGGATCTTTTTGTAATCACTAGTGCTTCAGACTGACAGAAACACCGGGGAACATTTGCGAAGTAATAAGCCAGRTTTCTGTAAGGCATTTCATAGAAGTTTCTCTAAGTGTTTCAGAACTGTTGGAATAGTATGCAAAGCACACTGAAAGACTCCTCATTTTCATACTACAAACTGTCTCCAAGGGGCTGTTAAATTTACCCAGTGAGAAGTGATGCAGAGAGTTTCTGGCTATGTTTCCATAGATGTTTCCTTAAAGAAGTGTTTCTATCCACTGAATCCGTAGGGAACCAACCACAGAAGGATTTTAATAAAACAGACTCCCCCTGCAGCACAACCCGTCAGTATGTGACAGTGTGATGTGAGGGCTGTTTCTCACAGTGAAGATGTTTTTGGTTTTCTACAGAGAAGTAAATCCCCATTCCTAACTTTCCTTCAGCCCTTCCATCTCTCCTCAAAAAGTCTGTATCACCTTCACCTATCTCCCCTGCCAGGTCTCCTCTATAGTGTATCTGTGGATGTTTCTCTCTTCCTTAAAAATATTTGCATTTTTTTAATGTAGTTCTTGTAGTTCTTAGTAGCTACAACAATACACTGATCATACAATATATAGTATAAGTGCCATTTGTATCTGGCTGTCACTTCGTTAATTTATATTGGTTAGGGAACAAGTCAGAAATTTGCCAAACCAACTTAGTTTTTTAAATACACACACACATATATATCTCTTTTTTCCATTCATGGTTCCCTGATGAAACTTAGAACATCTGAAGAGTCAAGACAGTACAGAACCATTTGATCACAGACAGACCGAGACGTCAAGCAGCTAAACGGCTTGTCCAGGCTCACTCAGTGCACTCCACGTTCCTTCAGACCAACAGCCGCTGTATCTCTGGTTCTTTAATTAGTGACCAGGTAAACACCTTACTTTAGTCTGCCAGGAGACAGTTTCTCTTTAACAACTAGTGCCAACAGCCACCAAAGGAAAGAGCTAACTATTGCTAATAAAGAGAAATTTTATCAGTGACAGCCACCTCTGAAGAAAATACACAGTGGCCACCCATTATTGTAATGTACAAAAATTAGCTGTAACTACGTAATAGTAYTAAGCTGCTGTAGCAACAACCAAAAATGGAAATAACCCATACTTCCTATCCATTACTCTGATAACATCCAGTAAAATGGAAAACATGTTAAAGGGCCAGTGCTCACCACACAACGACTTTTTACGCAGGAATRTTGACTTGCACTACTGCCTGCCTTGTCATACTTTTTAAAGCAAAAGCAAAAGTAAAAAAAAAAAACTTTGCTGTCTGCAAGGTTTCTTCCCAACCTGAGAAGAGTCAGTCACATACATCTRTTCATCTGTTCAGTAGTAGATTACATCCTAGCTACTGAAATCAAGAGAAAGATTCCCAAAAATATACCCATAGGACATTATTGTCAATTAATGATAGATCAGTAGTATTTTAGAAGAATACCTGTCTAACTCCTAGACATTTATAGGACTCTATAAGTTTCATGGTTATCTTCTTTTCTGTGGAGGAGGGTATATAGATTTCACAGTGGTGACTCTGAAAGCATAGGACCTAATTGTATATCCTTTGTATGCCTCATATATCTACCAACAGGAGTTTGGGGCTTTTTTTTTTTTTTTTTTTTTTTTTTTTTTTTTNTTTTTTTTTTTTTTTTTTTTTTTTTCCTGATGAGGACAATGTAGGTTTTATTTTCATTTTTGAATGTCTCTGAAGAAAACAGTACTTATCTATGCTTACTGTGCTATGTTGCTCAGTTCCTTAAAAGAATTCCTTATAGAAAAATGAATTCTTGTTGTTTTCTCTTGTGAAATGTTCTTTCTTAGACAACAGTTCCCATTGCATATTGTCTCATTAAATCTAATTTTGGGTTTCCCTTCATTCTTCATAAGTGATTTCATTTGCATCCATTTTGATTTGTGCTGGTAGAGAAAGTGAAGTTGAAGAGTCAAAGTCCATCAAACAGTTTTGACAGTATCCAACATTATATTATTTTCAAATTTACATTTGTTTTTGAGAAATAGTTCCCTGYGTATTTTCTCTTTATGTGTACATACATTGTTTGCTAAAATATAATATTGCATGGTGGCAAAGAAGAGTATCTAGCCTGGCACACAAACACTTGCTGGTAATACTTTTCACGCAGATAGGCACAGCCATGATCTTTACCCTTTGGTAATAAAAAAGAATGAAATACCAACCAGAAATAGTCTTCAATTGAGAATGACTGCCAAAACCACTATTATTATCCTATCCTAAGTCATCATGTTGAAATGGATAGATTAGAAAAAATCACAGAACAATATTAGTCTAAATACTGACGTCCTGACGCACAATTGCTCTGCAAAATGAGATTAAGAGATTCTGTGTTCTGGCTTGAAGATACTTAATTTCTGATTAGATGACTGGAAGAAACTGTTATGTTCAGAACACTTGACTGGAAGAAACTGTCAGAGTGTTGATGTTTTCCAGGGACTGTGGCTCCACAATGCACGTTAATTCTATTTGGTGTTGTGAGAAAATAAATGTGACGTAAATCCCTCTTGGGGATTTACTTGCCACTTCACAACTTTCCTTATAAAATTCAAGGAAGGTTGGCTTAAAGAGGCATAAATAAGGCTAGTTTCAGCTGGTGACAAAGGTGTTCAGCAGCCCTGAAAGTGAAGCTTGCTGGCCTCTGTTCTCCAGCATGGAAGTCAGACGATAGTTAGAGGAAAGCAAGACATTGCCACTTAAAAGTGATCACTCATGTCAATTCTTACTGCTCTGTCTTCTCTCTGGTGAACATTTCTGAGATCATTCTGACAGGCACCAAAGGGCTTTCCGAAACCTGTATCAGTTTCTGAGGCAAWCCCTGTGAAATGTCTACCACTATCCTTTAAGAAGAATGAACTGATTTTAGTGTCTGACCACAGACTGGTATAACATGGAGGTGGCTTTCATTGAACAGACTGCTGAAAAGAAGACAAAGACCAACTCAGACCTCAGGTGTAAGCAAATTCTGAACTGTAATCTAGGGCCTAATGTCAAAGCCCAGAAGATCAGGGTAAAAAATATTCAATTTTGTTGTGGTATCCAGGAACTTAGACAGTCAGCACAAAGCAGCCAACCTCTGCTGCTCCGTATTCTTTAGCTGTTGCTAAAGAGAGACTGGCTGTGTGCTCGTCTGTTTCTGCTGATAGGGAGATACACACAGGCAGCACCAGTATGGTCCAGTGTCACCAGACATCAGGGACGCCAGACATCAGCAAGCACCAGAGTAGCATTGCTTCTGTGAGAGTGTCTAAGCCTGGGGAAGGTTGCGGCATCTGCTCCTTCCCAGTGATCCAGCAAGGGAATGCCTTAGCCAGGAGCAGAGGGGGAGAGAATGCTATCCCCTYCATCTGCCTCTCCCTAGACAGTTAAATGAAGCAAACAGAGAGAAAGGAGTCCACCATCCATCCCCAGGATGCTCACTAGCATGAATATCCTCCTTCAGTAAGGAACTTATGGCTACAGACACAATCTCTACCCAAGCACCCTCCAGCTRTTGTCCATACTCCCACCATAGCGAGATGCTGTGAATTATCTAGTCCTTATGCATTAGTACTGGACAGCAAATAAGGACTTGACTCGTTGGATCTCAAGTTATGCTCTATTCTTCTCATTGTTGTCATAATTATTCACTTCCCATAGTATTTCTAATAATCACAGCTGCTGCAAGGAGTGTGCTTTCTTGCAATTATCTTGCCACCAGGAAAGCTAAGAAAATAGCAAAGGGTTTGCTCTCCACTGGACATTTTATGGTACTTGGAGTGTTTCTTATTAAAGAAAAGCTGCATGTTTTAAAATGTGTCAGCAGCTGGAAAGGCCTTCACCTTTAAAAAGTTGTTTTTAGAGTTTGATGGATTTGGTTGTAAAGGAATCACTTACAAAGAGCCTCAGTATAGCTGTGAGCAAGACCAGAGGATGAGTTAACCTTATAACAACAAGACTTACAAGAGGACTTAGTATTAAATATTAAATATTTACCCATTTATATTTTGAATGGAAACTGGGGTGGGGAGGTTGGATTGTTTTAAGGAAATAGCTRTTCATGTGACCATGCCCAAGACCTTCATTTGAATTCTGGATTGGAAAGACACCTTGTTGCTGATGTTAGCCCTTGGAATCTAGCAGAGGTCTAGCAAGCATAGACGTGGATGTCACCTCTCTACTGGAAGTAGCGCACTTAGCCCTGAAGGAAGGAGGAGGTAAAGCCCTTCCTTGCAACTGGCTGTGCTTTTCTGGAAGATGCTTGGAATAGCATTTGTGAAAGTACTGGGGCGGGACCATAGCATCAGCAGCTTCTTTATTTTCTGTAAGTAAATTTTATCAAATAAGTCAAATGAAACTCTACGAGAAATTTCCAATGAAGCAGTTTTCTCAGTTGTCACTGAATTCTAAGCAATTGCTCTTGAATGATCAACTCAAACTTGGACTTTTTAAAATAAGTTGAGGTGGCAAAGGAATATTTTTTTAAAAGCAGTCAGGAACCAGGAACTCTGCTGAGAACTTCAGAGAACAAAGGCATTGAAGTCTTCATAAAGAAACTGGCACTGAGAGACCAAATGTTACTGGACTTTAATGGAGATTGGGTGCCTAGGTCACATAAATTGCTTCTGAAAGGTCCAGCCYCTGGTCATTTGTTTTCTGCAAACTATTCTGAGTCTCTTCCTTCCTAAATCCTATTAGCTCTACAGTTTTCAGGATCTATTCCACATAAATCAGTTTGAGTTGATCAACATTTCTATATTAATAGTCTCCAGACTCATGCTGTAAGAATATGAAAAATCAAAGAAACTTGAGCCAGAAAATCTGTAATGAACTTGTAGGAGAAGGGAAATTGCACAAGGATTAAACTGAAAAACAACAAAGTAGGTCTCATCAGCCATATGAGCTTCCTAGCTTTTCAGTTAGCRTAAACTGAGCTGTCTCCATTGATTCTAGTGGATCTACGCATACAAAAATTAGCTAAGCATGGAGTCCTTTTTACTGCTAAGAGGTCTTGTTCTGGTTGCTTTTTGTCTGTTCATTCTGTCATAATTGACTGCCTTCAGCTGATGCAATTCCCAGTGCTGTGAAATCCACTGTTAAATATTTCTCTTGCTTAGTCGCAGGTATCGGAGAAAAAGCTTGTGACAGTTCCCAGCAGTTTGACTGGTCTCTCCCTTTTGTTTTTTCTCAAGTACTACATAAAATATAGTTGAGTTTTGTGTCTTGTGGAGAGAAAATAACCGTGAAAATTATGTTGAATTGCTCTACAAATCTAATACAGAGAAAACTGATAGGCTGAAATTCTCTACATTGCACTGTCTGGCCAATATTTGACAGGTACCACGGCTTCTTGGGTCAGTATTTGTTTCATTCTTTTCTTTTTGTTCAAAAGGTATATTTATCAATATCTAAATGTTATTACTGAAGGAATCCTCTAGGTCTTTCAKGCTTCAGTTTCCCAAAATGCTCATGCAATGTAACTGCTTACCACTGTTGACTAAGGAGGTCTCCTTTCCCTCCTCTCTTGTTTCTCTTCCAGACTTGTGGCTTGCACCAGCTCGCAGCAGGTCTCAGAAARTGTCAGAGCTGGTCCAATGTGTGCAGCTGGTGCATGAGGGCATCCAGGGAAGGGGAAAGAAAAGGACAGCACTGCCCTTTCCTCAACAGCAAGATGTTAGATTAGCTCATCCCATCCTGTGAAACGATGCTCTCTTGAGTCCCCTTATTTCTCCCACTGCTTTATTTGTTGTAAAACAAGTGGGAAAAGATTTCACAGACTGTGCAAAGTCTGTGCAAGGGTGTGGAAAATCAATTTATGGACAAACAGATTATGGCAGAGAGCGTCAGAATTACTGTTATTTGAATACACAGCTCTGAGTGACCTGGGCTTATCTTATGGATTTTATTAGCAAACCTTTATTACTTGAACCAAGAAGCTTTTCTAGGCACTGGAATAGTGTTGTCCATGCAGTCAAACTGAGAGAATGCTGCTTGGTCCATGGTGACTGTCACTTTCTCACATTGTTATGAGAGACTGCACAAGACCTAGCCCAGGCTGAGCTCTGTCTTGGGTATTAAGAGAGTGGATTTGGATGTTGTCAATGGGTATCAGAGAGAATATAGCACTGCTAAAATTATTTTTATATTGTAGCCTTTGTGYTTAATGTAAATCAATTTTTCAAGATATTCCATCTATCTCAGGGCTTGTTACTTGCTATTTTCAACACTACTGTTACTTGAGATCAAGACACATGCATCTACTACCTTTCTCCTAAGACATGCGGGCTTGTCTGTCCCCTTTCACTCAGCCTGCCTCAGCTTGAACACAAGGTAGAGGCTGGGCTGGAACTGCTCAAAGTCTTTTCAGTTTGCCCAAAATAGCCTTGCCTGGGAGCATGTGCACCATCAGCTCCTGGAGAGGCTGATGGCTCAGCAGGACATCTTCCTTACACCCATCCCCATACTATTTTCCAGTCAAAGGAGCTGCTGAGCTGAAAGGGTTGGAAAGTATCAGCACTTCCTTCTTGTTCARTTCAACTCCTGTTCAAATTCTGCTGCTTGTCCTCTGGTGATGGAATAAAAAGAGGAAAAATGTTAAGGAAGAAAAAGCAATTGCCTAAGGAAGACATCTCTGCTGATAAAAAAGAAAAAAGGCCGAACAGTCCCATTAGTCTTGAGCCACTAGTTCTGGCTAAAGTACATGTCAAGTGATGTAAATTTCCTAGCTTAAAATAAGCTACACTAATATTTTGATAAAGAAAAAGAAAAGACKACTGGGTGGAAGTTCTGTGAATTTCCACTATGCAGGACCAATATGTATCTTCTATGTTGTAAAACATAGAGCAGTTGTTTAAGCAGACAAGCAGGTATCTATATGCAAAGTTTGCTGTTTGATCCTGCCGTTATCTATATTGCAAGCACTGTCAAAGAACTACTATGTTTTTAATTTGTCTATTCAGTTTGAGTTCCCCCTGAATTAACACATATCTTAGTCTTAAACATCTAAAGAATGGGGTTAAGTTACAGTGGAAATATTGATGCAAAGTTAAACAGCATAGCAAGGTCTATGCTATCAAAATAACACAAAGCGGAATACAATTTTAATAGCAGGAGTCTGCTTTTAAGCTGGGATATTGAAGAAATCTTTCACAAGCATAATTAATTTGTAAATGCTTGATTTGTCCAAGTTAGATCTGTCCAGTTATCAGGCACAGACTATTCCTCTTACCTACTTTGCTTTCATGACAATATTTATATAGAAAACAATTATATTATCAACCTACACATCTGCCCTCCAATCAGATTGTGGCTGCTGTACCAAACAAAGACAAATGGAAACCCACATTCTACATTCCTCATGGASGGAAAGGGCTTAAGTGAATTATTCTTTGACATTAATAGGATAACATGTGTGCTTTGTAACATACAGTAACTTTGAGAGTGATACTGTGGATGGAAGGTTGAGGCAGATGGATGGTAATATCATCAGAGACCCATGCTTGCAGATAAATGTTCCTGAAGACAGAATTAGATCAGGAAAGAACTTGAATTTGTCCATCATTTTCTAAATAAAAAACATTAGAAAAATGTTTAGATTTGCAAGCTAGGAAGCCTTGAAATTTTTAAGGTCTAATGTCAACTCATTAAATCCATGGCAAAATTTTCATCCATATCAGTGGATCAGGAACAAGCTTTAAAGGGTATCTGTCCTTTATTTACTTTTACTTCTATAAATTACGTTGTATCTAGGAGAATAAAAGCTGATGTTTCCAGACAATGACAAGTTTTCTCAAAAATATGGTCATATGTATAACAGGAAACTATACAATATTTTAAAATATGTAAGGGAAAATGTGTAAATTCACTAGCTTATTTTAAAAAACYTTTTTTTTAGGATAGGATTTAATTCTATAAACAGAAGAAAGAACAACAGAAATCCTCCAATTTTCCAAACATTCCCTCAGAATATGTTGGACTATTGTATAAAATTATTCTCATGTATTAACTGACTGATTTTAAAATCAGTTTTAGAACCCTATTAGCCTTCTTCCTTAGGCTAATAGGGATCTAAATACTTGGAAGGTGAATTTTCTAGACAGGTTGAGGTGAGAAACCATAGGCATGCACAAAAGACAAATGTGGTTATAGTGATGGTAACCCCATGAGAAATCACTGATACATGTCCAGACCTCTCTGGGGAACACCTATGAGGATGAAGTATGTCCTAAGAGCAAACCCAAATTTTACACAGAAACATGTCCAGCTCCAGACTGCACGACAATCTCCCAGCTGGACTCCCAGCCTTCCATGGCCAGACCTCCCAGGAGCTAGTGTGCTCAGGCAGCCTCTTCTCCTTGTTCCAGCCTCTTCTCCCCATCTCTGCTCATTACATTGACTGCACAGAGGAAGGAATGCTCTTAATTATGGCTATTTAATACTGGATTTTCTATTACATGTAGATTACACTCACACTCATCCAAGAATGCTTTATCCACAGAGGCAAACTGAAAAATAGGCTGTGGACCAGGGACCTCCACAAATACCTATGCAAAGGACAAGGCGAAGTGCTCAGATTGCCCCCCCTCCATATTTTTTAAATACTGTCTTCAGTATCTCTTACTCAAACAGTGGTTCCCAGGTACCAAGTGAGAAGCTGAGCAATGGAGAGTCTCTGCTTTCTAATACAGCCAGGATTTTACTCCCTGGATGTATCTCATCTTCTTTGATCAAGAAGTTAGCCTTGAAGTATAAGCACCTCAGGAGCTTTGGTGGCCTGAAATCTTGATTCCCTAATTAAAGCCCAAGTGCCAAACCATGTATTTAAAAGAAATCCAGGAAAGACAATGTGTTTTAGAGCAGTTAGATAAAAATGTCCTTTACATAGCAAAGGGATTTCAGGGAGTTATGAARAGGCTTGTCCATCCCAGTCTGAACTTCTTGAGTGAATGGGAGTACCACTGGGGAACTGCTCTGAGAACAGCTTTATTTATGCCAGTGGGCCTCCTCCTCTCCTTCTTCCTACCAAGTCTGAGTGCCTATGACTTTCAAGAACCGCATCTGCTCTCTATTATTGGCCTCCCTCCCACCCTTGTGTTAATGGTGTGTGTTTGCAGCATGGTTCTTCTCACACAGAGGGGGAGGGTAGCTGCGAGGACGCCTCACCTAGGGACCAAGGCAGTTGTTTTACAGAAGAAAGCATCAGAGAATGGATTCAAGTCAAGAGTATTCCTCTACTTTGCAGGGTCAACCCTGTGAAACAGCTTCAGAATATGATCCTTTTCACCGGTAGTGGTAGGAGAAGCAACCAACAGCAGAGAGTAGCAGGAATTTTTCCAACTGACAGTGCTGCCAAAATTGCTGAGCTGTGAAATTTTGGGCTCTGATAGTTCCCTTCTTAGAGCACCAGAGCTTCCCAAGAGTGGTTTGCATGCAAAAAGGCCCATGGTGCTCCCCATCTGGGAGGAAGCAGGGGACAGGGTGAGAAGGTCTGCTACCTCTTGGAAAACTCAATGTCTCCTTTATTCTTGGTCCTGTTAAGACACAGCATGCACAACTCAGCGGCCCCTGTCCTCTCTGGAACACTAGTTGCTGTAGTCCCTAAGTCCTCACCACTCACCCTACCATCTTTTCCCATGTCATTCSTCATGGAGATCTTTTTACTCTCCACTCCTGTTAATCATTATCCTTTCCACGAACCTATGCCTCCTCCCTTTCATCCATGCATAGTCATTTCCTTCTCTTATCAAATCTTTAGTCTTCTACCTCTGTATCTTTCCTCATCCCTTTTCCTCTATAGGTCATTTATTTTCTTTGGGGAAATAGTTCGAGCCTCCTCTGAAGTCTACAATGTACTCAGGTTAGATCCCCCTCAGTCTTAGTCCAATTTAATTAAAAAATGGTCCTTTTGACAGGAGTACTTTTTAACAACACACCTTTCTTTTTTATTTCCAAGGACCTGCTTACTGCCAAATGCCCAGTGATACCGAGCAGGTGCATGTTCACTTCACCAGCTGAGCCAGCAGCCTCAAAGCCTTTCAGCTGCCTGGTCACTGCATGGCTAGTAAAACCCATTTGGCCTGTGACTCTGGCTCATGGTTTTTTTTAAAAGCTCAACTCTTTTAGGACTATTGGTTTTTATATTGTTTCTCCAAAGCAGAAGTGTGGAGGGGATTTTACAGCTTTAAATATTAGGTGGGAAAATGTCAAGCATATGAGGCTATTTTTAGGCACCTTGCTGGTCTGAACCCTCAAATTTGCAGTCAAAGCTCAATAGAGTAACTAGATGGTCAACCTGAAGGCCATTTCAATACTTGAGAAGGTGAGGACAGGATGTCTGAGGAAACTCTCCTTCAAATATCAACTAAAACCATAAATCACTTTTTAAAAAAGCAGTTTTAAATTAAAGAGCATGAATAAGAGAGTTCTTTACCTATAGCATAGCTGGAGCTCTACTGTAATACTGGTAGTGCTTTGTATTTTGCAATTACTGTCATATATTTGATCACAAAATTTACATTTTGGTGCAAAATTGTGCTTGTGATATGTTATATATTGTTTTGAAAGATTAGCTTTTGAACTGTTATTTCTAAAATAAGAGTTCTGGCACGTTTAAGATAGAGCCTTCCTTTTTAAAAATAATGATAAATCTTCAATATCAATATTGATCTCTTTTTCATTGCTGATAACTTTAGCAGAAGCATAAAACTAATATGTTTCTACAGTTCTACAGTTCTACAGTTTGAAACTCCCTTCTGCTCTTCTCTGGGTGCCAAAAGCTTCATTTGTCCCCCCAAACCCATGAAAGCGTTATGCTTTTATGATTCCAGTGCAAAATTTTGTGGTATACTGAAAACTAAAAACATAAGGTAAGTGGGATAAAATTTAATGTAAAATTAAGTATTAGAGGTGCTATAGTATGAGTTAAGCTCTTTGTTTCCACCTTAACTACAACGCAAGTTTTCCTTTTTTCTAGTTGAAATTCTGATAGGATTTATGATCTGCCATACTGCAATAGAAATTAGGAGGTAGTTGCCAAGCTGGGTGCCACTTTCCACTGAGCATTTGGACCTGATCAATGAACATGTATGCTACATTTACACATGCATGCATATTTGCAAACAGCTTGCACATATCCTTAGAAAAGCCCAGAGATGGTCTTCATTTTATCTGGCTGCTACTTAATGTGAAAATGTATGTAAAGTAAGAAAGGCACAGAAATATTTAAGTTGCACAAAAGCAACCGAAACCTGTAGTACTTGAACTTATAATTCATTGATGTGGATCTGATAACTGGATGAAGCAATATTTTCTTTTCTTTTATCAGTCACTTTGATGCAGAGTATGGAGACAGAATGAAATACAACATTATTCTTCCAAAAAGTCAAGCCCAGAAGCTGTGAAAGCCCGTATATTCACATCAAATGGCTTATAGTTTGTGCATTTGTATACTGAGTTGGGACAATGACACACACAATGTCCATATTCTTGTGAATAAAGTTGGGCCATGCAGTCTATTTGGGCTAAAACTGCTGTTTTAGGTTGTTTTCATCTTCACCTTTTTTTTCTGGATGGGTGAAGAATTCTCTCTTTTAAAAATATTATTATTCACGCACTGAAATTGAATCATGCTATTCTTACATAATTTTTCATTGGATTGTTGCAACCTATAAAGAAATCCAATTAAATTTCCTTTGCAGGCACAGAGGCTCATTCAGTATGCCTTTATAAAGCTGGCTTGTTGTATTGTATGGCATGTCTACGAATTGAGAAGCACAGAGGCCCTGTCCCACTCCTTGTCCTGTGTGACATGATGTAAAGAGAGAGAGGGTCCGCCAGCAGTGTTTCAAAGAGCTGTGTTATCGGATAACATAAAGGCTTTGCCATCATTTCTGCTACAGTGGTTTAGAATATGCATGTGCCAATGCATTTACTGAACAATTCTGAACACTGTATGGTTCACATATTACCCTCTGCATCTGTGATTTTCACCTTTGTTATACTAAGGACATGCGATTTGTAGTTTTATTCTGAGCTAAAGATAATGTAAAGATTCTCTGTTGAAGATAATGTTAACAAAAGCACTTTTTATACTAGGCTCACAGATTGCAGAAGTGCGCTTCACTTTTTTCCTCTCTCAAATAAGCAGGCTGCAAAATTTGCAGAATTCAGTCATAAATTAGATTAATCCATGTGATGGTGTGTTGTTTGTCCATGAGTCTTGCCATAGATTTAATTACCATAGAGTGACCAGTGGGCCTGTGGGCTCACTCTGCTACCACCAGCAGGAACAGCAAAGACAACCTTTGCCCACGTGCAGAGCATGGAATCACACACAGGCACCTTCACTTGGTACCACCTTTTGCCATCACTAGTAGCAAATGCTATGTGTCCTGTGTGCAAGGGATATGCCAGCTTCTGCAATAAACCTGCCTTAGCTTAACTAGTCTGCTTGTCCTGACTGCTGAGAAAGACAGGGAATGCAGCAAGCAGTGTTTCATAAGCTGGGCACACTTTCCCCATAGGAGATCGCTGGTTGTGGTAAGGAGCAGGAGAAATGATCTTCATAATGTCATATTCCTGGCCTAGATGGGTAATAAAGCTAACAACAAATGCCTCCTTTTATGCCCTCAGACCTTCCTGTCCTGCAACTAGAAGGAAGCTATAAGACCCGAATTGTAAACCCTGTGTGGAATGCAGAGATGATAAAGGTCTACCACTGTATCTCCGTGTTAATGTGGAATTGATTTCTGTGCTATATTTCCTGCTGTTCCTTCAATCTAATTTAAATGTTCCCAAGTGCTCTTTTCCCTTGAGAAATGATCCCACATTCTGAAGTTATGATGTTGGGCAAAGAGTAGAGCAGACCCAGCTTAAGAACTGAAACATATATACGAGCCCTTAAGGGAAAAAAAGCAGTACCAATCACATGTTTAAAATTACATATGTGCTTCAGTACTACAAATAGTCTCACTGCCTGGGATTTTATTCTGAAAGTCAATCTAAATTTTTCTTCTCTTAATTTCTTCTCATTACTGCTCTAGTTATACCCCTGTAACTAAGCTAAATAATTAATTGACATTTTCATTTACTTCAATGGGAGCCATTCTCACATATCAGAGGACAAATTTTAGCCCATAATAAAGAAATGAACTATTGTTTCACCAAGCAGGTACTCAAAATGCCAGCCTACGCCTGCTTACACAAAAGAATTGAGAACTGTTTACGGTGATCATTTGTCCCAAGAGTCATCTAGAAGGATCGTATTATATTGATTCCTTACAAATTCAGTCAAAAAGACTAGTTTAAAAGAAACCAAGGTAAAGTCACCCTACACCCATATTCACACAATGTTTTTTGCATTGTTTTAACCTTATTCAATCTCATTAGCAGCACAATTAGCGTGGACATGATTTTTCATTTCCCAGAACCATGCTAACCAGATGTGCTCTTGACCATCTCTCACCTGACTTCCTAACACAGAAGTCTGTCCTGTCTAATCACTCGTAGAAAGTCAGGTCTGGGCTAGGAACGGCTGTCTGAAGTAAATTTTCACAGTAGGTGAGTCTTAGAAAGATATTTTTCTCCAGAAAATTATCCAACCATCCTGCTGTTTATTTGAACCCCTTTTTGTATCTTCTCTGTCGGCAAGTTGAATGTAATTTCAGCAGATCATGAGGACCTGTGATAGCAGTTAGAGCTCTGGGGATCAGTGACAAGGCTAGAAAAAGAGATAACAGTGTGCTGTTGAATAGAGTAGCACACGCTGGCTGGTAACAAGCAAAAAGAGAAAATGCTTGTCACTTATTAAATGGAAAATTTCAGGCAGTCATGTAACCAGAAATTATTTCAGGCTCAAATAGGCAATATTCTGTTTTAGTCACTATTCTGTCAGAAAAAGGCAAATAGGAACTATCTGGATTCAGTACATAACAACAGAAATAGTCCTTGAAGATGGTATAGTCATTAAACTAGTCAAATGTCACTGAGAAAGCTGTGTTTATATTTAGTATACATTTCCATGGGCAGAGGAAAACACTTCCTTGGAAGGAATATAACCAAGGACAAACATGACTCACAACAGACTTTAATAATGTCTGAGATGGAGAACTTTTTTTTAATTTTTTTTATTTTTATTTTTTTATTCTCAGAGGATAAAGTAGGTATTTAATGCAAGTCCTGGGCTGCCCTGGGCTTCACTGGCCCCCGCATGACAGCAAAGGCTGTCAGACACAACTAGAGATGTGATGCAGCACCATGGGTCTATGGTCCTGGTCCTCACAGCATGACTCACTCCACCGCTGACTCATGGCTGTGCCCTGGACCCACCTTCAGAGATAGGTCCAGACCAAGATTCTAGGCTCCAGGCGATATAGATGACACTGAGCCTTACTGATAGATGTCCTGTGCCATCTCTTTAACCAGGGGGAGAACACCACTTATTTCCAGCCTCCTGCTTGCCAGTGCCCACTGCCCAATGTCCCCTTCTTGCGGACACTGCACCATGAGTGACAAGTCTACCCCAGTTGCATGGGCAGGAGGAGAGGAGGAAACATCCCATTAAACAGAAGCTGCTGCTCAGCTTCCTCATTTAATTCAGATTCACCATTCATCTGTTCACCATTCATCATCTGTTGAATGGTGAAATGATACTTAGCTAAAGCTTAAGAAAGAGCTTTGCAATCTAACCTGCCTGTAGCACATAACAGTGGCTCCAGAAATTTGGGACTTAAATCTTCAGCTTTTCTCACTGATTAATGATGTGGCTGCACAGGCTTTAAGAGTTCATAAATTTTCTTTTTTAATTTTCTGTGTCTGATCAGCAAACCATCTCTCACAGCTTTGATAACCACCAGAGGTCAGCAAACCACATTCCAGGGGCTACTGAAGTGGTACAATAAATTAATGGTTTTGGGGCCATGTGTTTTGTTTTGTTTATTTGAAGTGCTGCATTCAGCCCAGGCTCAGAGTTTGAGCAGGTGATCGCATTGCCAGTGGAGGGGAGCAAGCTCTATGGCATTCAACGCTGGCACCTCCAGCAAGGATGGAAATTCTCTGCTTCATCTGCTGAGTGCCATGCCCCATGAGCCACATCCCTGAAGTAAAGACTTGCAAAAAAAGTGGTGCAAATCAGGAACACCACAAAGAACACCACAAAGTAGCAGCCTAATACAAATTGCCACATTTTCGAATGTAAGGAGGTTTCCAAGCTCTCCAAAGTGCCCTACACCCCAGATCACAGTGAAATGCTGTCTCAGTGGGGTTTGGGTACCCATCATGTGGAGTCATCTGGGAAAAGGGGAGCAGACCAAGAATTTCTCCTGCATCCCCCATTCCCAAAATAAGAATCTTAAAAGAAAGAACTACATGGGGTAAGATGTCAAAACTGTTTCTTTGCTGGTTACTGGCTCAGATCTTCCTAGATTTTTCCTATTCCAGCTAGTCCTATAGGGAGCTCTGATTAAGGGCACATCTACATCCAGGGCTTATAAATATTCCTATCTTTTGCTAGAAACTGAGCTGTGATTCAGCTGTAAGTGTAGCTTGAAAAACATACATGAGTGAAATGAACAGAATAAACATCTAGCTAAATGGATGCCTTTTTGACTCTGTAGAAAGATTTAGAGATAATATGTAGCAGTTGGAATCCAGATGGTTAAAAAATACAGAAGGCTGCAAAAGAAGAAAGAAGAAGGGGGGTAAAGATGGGATGGGAGGATTTCTCTGAAATGTATTCTGCATACTCTAAAAGAAAAATGTGTGTAATTTGGACCCCAAATGCAGGCCAAAGTGACAGCATCTAATAGGGAAACATGATTTAGTGGTCGGTTTATAAACTAAACAAATTTACTGAGTTCCATAAATGAATCTCATGGCAAAATCTGAATTTTTTTTTTAAAGGTGGATAACAAATATTGTATGTTAAGGGGGGAAATTGAGATGGTTTTTAAGCTGATGTCCTTAGAAATATATGTATATAGTCTTTTTTATAGCTCCTGGCATATAAAATAAGTCATTATTCTAAATAGAAAAATATTGATGATGTCATAGGAGCCATTGCCGGACACATCAAGCTGATCTGATGAACTGGGAAATCAATAGATATTTTCCAAACGAGATGGCATTTCTTTTAATTGGTTGTGTGAATACGATATACTGCAGAGTGCAAACATTTAAAGTTAATTTTCATTTGGTTTGGATTTCTTCATGTGTTTTTCTATTTTTTTTAATGTAGAATTTTTTTCTTCGCATTGTTTTAAGATTTTCCTTTTCTATCTATCCTTCCCTTTCTACAGATTTCTTATCAGGGCAGATAAAATAACATCTATGCATTTTAGACTCTCACATAGTATAGCTTTGGGAGCTATTTGAATATCTACCAAGATTAGAAAGTATTGAAGATTTCGCCTGGTAATCGCCACAGTGCTTTAGACTGCTTGAAAACTGTCTGAGTCAAGCAAGTCTTTTAATTTCACCCCTACCATATATAAGTAAGGAGTTGGCTTTATGTCCCTTAGCAAGTGAGCATCAGAATTTGGAACAGGAACCCTGGCTGCTTTTACTTTAAACTAATCGCCAGGCTGTACAAATGCCACRTGTGGTAGATCAATACACTAATATACCGTTCAGGTGTTATTAAGTAATATCATATGCCCTCTGCAGCTCCCTAGACTGAGAGTTTTCAAGGGCATATAATAATGAAACCCTTATAAAAACAGAAGTTGCTCAGAAAAGGATGAAGGGTGGGGATCTTGTTTGTACAAAGTATCTTAGTCTTCTGTTTTTACTTGTAGGCTCGTAGACATGTAAAAAAATCTGACAAATATTTGCTCATTCTTTGAGCATCTAGCATTTTTTAATGAGCTTGGTCTTTCATCAGCTTCACATTTCTCCTCATGCAGGGAGGGACGGAGTTGGCATCCAATCTGTGATTGTAAGTAACATACTAGTATATAGCAAATTTTCCTTTTCTCTTTCTCTCTGCTTTTTTATTAACCCGTCACAAGGRTTTTAAAGAAGTTAAAGGTCTTGACTTACAGCAGGCCTTCGATTTATCCCCACAGCCAGAATGGTTGCAGATCGTGCGGTTTTGCTCTGTCAGGTACTTCAGACCCCATGCATGGTCCTGTTCTACTTYTGTGGTGAGACTGCAGGAAACTGGCAGTGACAGCAATTGGGGTGTTTGTTTAACGAAAGCCTCTGCTTCTGATGTGACCATAGTCAACTGGCCAGACCCCTTTTGCTCAAATGCTCCATACCAAATTCATGTATGCCTGCCACAGATATCCTGCGTTTGGTCCTGGCCTTTCGAGCCCAGTCTCTTTCAGAGAACATCGAGCTATTGCTATAAGGAGTTCTCAGGCTGTTTTGAAAGTCTTCTGACACCATTTCACGCACAGTTTGATCATAGCTTATCATCTCCTTATGGAGAAACATTAGTGGAGAAAAGAAAATCAGGAATCCCCTTAACATTTATCCCTCCATTTGTGATGTGTGATCCCTCCACAGCGATCACAGTGATGTGAGTTCCAATTATTTATTTCCATTATCAAAGCAGCAAATGCTTTGAGGACATTGCTTTGCTCGTTGCGAAGAACAATGCACTTCACCATGCACAAGTCCTACATAGATCTGTTATACAGAAGCCATAAAAAAATTATATTTCCATAAACAAATGATTTCTCCACAGAAGTTAATGTCATAAATTACACTGAGAAAGCTAGCTTTTTTTTTTATTTTGATATCCAATTTTTTCTTCTGTTGATGAAGCTGATGGAGAAACTGAAAGGCAGCTACCGTTTAATTTATCCTTTCACAAAATTTCCATAGTATAAGCTTCTTGTCTTTCCTGCTTCTTCCTGAAACCATTGCCTTATTTTTCTCCATGCTTTAGCATTGTGGCATTTAGCATTCTTTAGCAGTGCTCCCTGCCTACCAATCATAATTTCTGTATCTTTATTTTTTCATTAGTCTTTTGTAATCCCAAACTTTCATTTTTTTAGCCTCAGAAACATGCAGAGCTCCTTCTTGTATTTTTAAATTTTTGTTGATATCTAAATAATATATTTAAGCATCTGTAGAATACCCTTCCTCATAACATCTAAGTGTTGAGTATCTGCCAATTTCTTGCTAGAAATAGTGATGGGAGCCTATTTTTCAGCTCCTGCTTATGTAAGAACAAAACCAAACTATAAATTGTTGTCTCCAAACAGAAGAAGGAGGGCCATAGTGCAACTTCCATGGAGCCCATTTTTTTTTCTGGAAGAATAATGTCTTTCTGTTGCTGTAATTAGAAACGCAATYGCTACAGTCACAAGCTGAATGATCGAAAGTGTGCTCCCACTTGGCACCTCTAAAATTATGCAAATGCACATTCATGTTCACAAAATATGGGCATTTTAATTTAGAGTGCAAAGCGTTTCTGAGCAAACTGTTAACGTTCCATGAGCAAACACCTTGGAGGGCGAGCAGCTGTGATCYTTGCACTTACACAATTCACAGAAATAATTTTCCTTGTTGTAACTTGAAAAGCTGGATTCATATTTCATAACAAAGAAGAGATGTTGGCCAGGGTTTTGTAACTGGCGAATGCTTGGCCACCTTGATTTTACCCACATCCATGTTCCTGCATGTAATGTCAAACAGATAAATGCAAAGTTTGTTACCCTCAGCAACTTGCAAAGCTTTTATTTCTTTGTCAGCCTTAAAGGTAGTAGTTCTTTTTCAGTACTTCTTAACTATAATCCCCTGAAACAGTAATAGCTGAATTCCTCTCTTATCTCTTGTTTATTTTTAATGCACCTTGGCTGCATTTTGCTAGGCATGTTGTTCTGTATGTRGAACAGAGAGTTAATATCATTTCTTGAATCTTTAAAGCCACTCCTTTGGAAGGAAACCCATTCTCTCAACTATTTTGAAAAATGCAACAGAAGCTGAAATCCTTGAGTGGTTCTAAGTAAAACTACAGATTTCTTTTTTTCCACCAGGGAACAGATGAGGAAGGTTATATGGTAYGTGAAAAAGACAGAAATTTCTTGTAGTCAATACTCGCATGGGTGAACAAGTATAGTAACTTCATAAATAGCAGTACTCATGAATGTCAACAAAAGTTGTTCAGCTTAGTTGAAAATCACATACTTAGAAAGATGACTCAGACTTATACAAACCTGCTTCTCCATAGATTTTATGGATGTTACATTTCTGGTGCAGTTTCCTAGACATGGGATGATGGGTGTGAGGCTAAGGACTACGAAAATCTTGCTCCAGCTCAAGGAATGTGGCCAGACTGCTGGTTCATGCCCTACAGCTTTGCCTCTTGCTCCCAAGAAAAGTAATCTTTGCTAGGCTTTTTGCAGGTGTACTGCTGGCTTAAYTGTGCCAGCCAAGACAGAGGTGGAGCTACAGCGCTCCTCACTTTGTGTCCAAGCCTGACACAGGCCTGGTGCAGCTGCTGGGTGCCTGCCACAGCTGTGCAAGAGACACGAAGGTTGCTTCTCTCTGCCCTTTAGCAATCCTTAATTCTGCTGAGGTGCCTGATCAGACGACTGACTTCTTAAGACACTCTCTGCATGTGGTGACTGGATGCTATCACATCTGCTCTCCTTGGAGTTGACAAAAACCTTTCCAGTGGGACCACAACCTGTAAATAAYGAGTAAAAATAACTCAAGGGAGTGATTATCCACATAAGAATTAGTGGAGATGCACGGATTTCTCAACTTTTTGTCAGAAAACTAGTCATTGAAATAGTAGTAAACTGCAGAAAATAGAACTCTAGAATTACCAGCAGAGCAAACTTGTGACATGCTTTCATGAAATCACTTGTGAATCACTTTTTATACTTTTTTCATTGTAACTCAGGTTGACCTTTACAGCTGGAGCAACCAGATGAAGGATTCCCCCCAGTCAAAGCTGAACCTCAGTAGTGTCCATCAAAATGGGCCGTGATCAGCATGCTCCTCCAACCTCCTCTTCCTCAGGGTTTTCACTTCCTCAAGTAGAAAGTGCTCTTAAATTCATGCAGTCCTGCTGTCTGAAGCCCTGGACCCCAACTGTGCTGGGAGTCAAACAGCACTCCTTCATGTGCAACAGGCTGCACATGAGAGGATTTTAGTATAATATTGACAAGAATAGAGGGTCTTGACTGATTTTCAAACCATGTAATGGGTAAGCGTGATTTCATAAATCTCGCTACTGTATCACAAGGAAAAAATTCCTTCCCCCTTTCTTTCCTTCCTCTCTCCCTCCTTCCCTTCCTCCTTTCCTTCCTTCCTTCCTTCCTCCCTTCCTCTTCTTCTTTCTCACTTCCCTCCTTTTCACCTTCTCTCACTTTATTCCTTTGTCTTTTATTTCTCTCTCTCTCTTTCTTTCTTTCTTCTCACGTGTATTTAATATTTATTCAAGATTGCCCTATCAAAAGAATTATTAATTAGACAATCATTTAGATATTGGATCTCATTTCATTTTTTTCTCAAATATTTATGAGACATGCATATTTATGAAAATGCTCATTTTATAATCTGTAAACCTACTTTATGAGTTTGCAGTCAGAGTTTAATCTTGCCAGGTTTTTGCAAAATCCTATTGCTAAATCTGACCTAAATCTGTTAAATATTGACTCCAGACTTGTCAGGCAGAAATGTTATTCTGGTAATAAAACAACTCTATTAAAGATCATTGATACTATAAGTGAGATAACTTCACAACACGTGTATTTAGTGTTTATTTTAATGAAAGGGATTTCCTGGCACATTGTCAGCTAAACGTTTTATATTTAGAGCTGCCTGGAAAAAAATTAAATGTATTAAAATCAGCCTGTAAAAGGGTTTTTGATTGTGTTTTTAAATCTTTGTAACTAAAGTGTGTAAATGGAACTGCATCTAGTAAAACACAATAATTTATTCTAGAAATTAGCAAGCCCACGTTTCATCCATAAAACCATTCTCTGTGATGTGCGACTGGCCTTCATTTCAGTGGCCTTGATTTATAGTAAGAGTTTGTTTTATTTTCAAGGGGTAGAGACTGGTAAGCAGCCGGACAGAGCTATTAAAGCTCTTGCGCACAGCAATTTTTCAGGGGTTTATTAATTCTTACAGAGAATAAGCCAATGAACTGAACATTTTTCAGTATGAGAACACCTTTTCTAAAAGGAGTTTTTTTGATGAATAGACAGTACAAAACAAACCATATGGGTGTTTGTTGTATGAACTTAACTATCTACATTTAGTCACATGCTCAATTGCTAAGATTTATCAGAGTGAGGGTTCAAGTTTAGCAATCATGCAGTCCCACTGGTGTTGAAGATTTTGGCCCTAGATTTTCCTTGACAATCTCATTTATGCCTGACTCATACAAAGAAAAAGCCGCAGATTGCTACAGAGAAAAAGACTATCTGAGTAACTTAATTCCAATGAATGAGTAGCACAAATATTTTCCTAAACAAAAATGCTGATATATTCACACAAATTAAGGTGGAATTTGGCTTTTGTGGCTTATAATTTGTGGAAGTGAAGTCTAATTAAAACTATTCTAATTAAGGAGCATTTCAGTCAGTATTTCTATTAAAAACAAAATTGTGTGTCAGCTACTCCAAAATTGCAACATTTACCTGAAAATCATTTATTTCCTTTACTCTCATCCACGTTTTTTCTTAGTTGCCTGGTTTATTAACATGTCACATGCCCTTGGGTCATGTCCTTAGGTGGGCTTCAGATAATATGGGACCAGGGATGAGGATCCTTTGAGCACAAAGGTGATTCAGATCAGATCAGCCACCAAATGTGAGAAACTCTTTTTAGCCCTAAGTGAGGTGTTGAGTCCATCTACATCAAATGGTGAGAGAATTGAAGGGACAGCGATCTACTCATAGTTTGGACAGGCTTGTGATGCTGTAGGCCATGCTAGCAGCTCACTCAAATTGCAAAGGTCATAGAAAAGGCTGAATCCTCACGTAAGTTACCATTAAAACCAATAAAGAGTACAGATGAGTAAGGAAAGGCTCCTAATTTGTATGGTTCAGCTCCGTATGCAAGTTCAAAATTCAGAGCAAAAATACCGTATCATAGTATGCTTGTATTTGCTCAAAAGCTTAAAATTAGTAAGTGAAAGATAGGCTAATTGCTCACTTCTTTGGTATTGAAAGTCTTGTGTTCATGAAACTCATCCTCATCATTGCCACAGGAAGGTATTCAGAGAGCACGGTCTAGGTCCAGCCCTGATACATGTGCAGCACATTCACCTCCCACTGCTGAGGACAGTATTTTGAAATTTCCTTGGGAGTCTTTCCGCCAAGACTCACTGGGATTCGTTGCTGTATAGCCATGTGAGACACATTTGACCCAAGAGYAATGGTCCTTTTTAGACAGTCAGTTCAGGTTGCTTTTCTGCACTGATTGTTCTGTGCTGTCCCACACCTACCTCTGCGGGTGCTGAAGAAGCGAGTGAAGAGGAGACCTGAAACTACTGGTGTTATTCCTGTGTTGGTAATGAAAAAATCACTGCAAATGGTAGGATGAATAAATTATTTATCTGAACAGCCTTTCCTCTTAAGCACAGGCTATGCAATTCCATTGCTCAGGAGGCTTGATTTTACAAGCCTCTAAACATCATGTGTTAGTCTGCATGCAGCTAACGTGGCAATTTCTGAAGAGTTTGTGGGGTATGCCAGCCAGGAGTGTGACCGGTGGAGCAGTTCTCAGAAAGAAAAAAAAAGAAATTGGAGACAGAGAGAAAAATATAATAATCTGCTGGTTAAGAGTAATCCTAGCTGTTGGGCAGTTTAGGAGCATTTGCATGCTAGTGATGATGCAATAAGGTTAAAGGCTTCTGCAGCTAGGTAAAACAACCCCCCAAATTCCCCATGTTCAGCCATTTACAGTTTTCTGGCATAGTTTCAAATTGTGTGCGTGTGAACCCTTCAGAGTTGTCAGCAAAACTCCCAGATGTCTCAAAGTTTCCTTGAGGACTCTTCACATTGGTTTGAAGAGAAGACAGGTGCAAGGATTGAAATGACTCTTTCTTTCCTTTCCCTCTGCTCACCTACGTAAGGTTTCCTCTCTGAAGCACTTAGTATTTTAGCAAGTAGTACAGCTGTGCCACATCTGCCTACCATCACCTCGAGTACCATGGTAACACCGTGCGTTGTCTTGCAGCAGAGTCCCACGCGCAGATTCGAAACCGGAGGTGTTAAAGTGCGTTGACACTTCCCTTTGGTTGGGCCAAAAGAAGAGCAAAGCTGGAAAAAGAGAAGGGAGCCAGAGGAGAGGGAAGCAAACTCACTCACAGCACGGCCTTCCTTGCTGTGCAGCCGCATCCCGGCAGGACGGGTTTCGGGAAGGTGGGATGGGGTTTTCCCTCCGGATCGTACGGAGAAGTCAGGCTGGCGAGCATGCGGACTCTCCCGGCCGGGGCGGAGGCGTTTGCTCCGCCGGCCTCGGCCCGCCCGGGCGCTAGCGGCGCGCCGGGGAAGCGGCAGCGCCGGTAACCCCCGTCGCAGCCCTCRCTGTCCGTGGGGCAGCGGCGCCGCTCTGCCCCCTCGCTCGCGCGCCGCCCCGCCGGCGGCCCCGGCTCCCCCTCCGCCGCCCGCGCTCCGCAGGGAGGCCCGGGTCTGGTAACTGAGTGTTAATTATGTCTGAGTGGGTTCCAGAGAGAAGGAAAACCATATACTGTATCAGCAGAGAAATGGTTTCACTGTGAGGAAACTAATGATGCTTTTATCAGGAACAATATAAAGATTGCTTTTTTACTAGTGTGTGTCCCACAGGGTTTGGACTATGAGATATTTCTGTATCTGGCTTTAGGTTCCTCTGAGCTTTTACATAATCAAATCAATATAGCTATGATTCACCCTCTGGCAACAACTGCTCCTTGCAAGTTGCTGCTGCTTCTTTAGTGACTAAAGAGGAAATAAATAAATAAGCAGAAAGAAACTTATTACAAATCCGTAAACATTGATTTGTTTGGTCTTAGATTTTACTTTTTTTAATTGACAAGGAAAAAAGAAGGAGGAGGAGGAGGAGGGAGGATATATGAGTTTGTGGTCAGTGGGGCAGGCACGTGATTGCCACTCTGATATTTACAAAAAAAAAAAAAAAAAAGAGTGAGTTGGTAGGATTGCGTGAACCAACACAAAGTATTGTCCAGACACAGAGTGAAGGGCAGGCTGGGCAAGGAAAGGGCAGAGGCTGCAAAAACGAGGGCAGACACAGAGTCCAGAGATGGGAAAATTAGATTTTTCGCTAGCAGTATTGTTTGCATCTGCATCTTGACTTCTGCGTTGTTTAGTGCGAAATTCCAAACCTAGGTTGCCTGTCTCCAGTTTCCAGGCAAGGAAAGGAAGATTAAAAAACAAAAAATAAATGCCCAGAAAAGATGCCTTGCCCAGCTGGGTTTCTTTACATTCTTCCACCTACCTCCACTGACCCCAGCTAATTCCCTTCATTCCAGAAATTCTCTGCTGCTCCCCCTCCTCTCTCTCCTGGTATCATACTGTTGTTATCACAGATATTTCCCCCTTTCAGTTGCCAGTGCAGCACACTGCTCTGGCACAGTCACCACATGCTGGTGGAAGTGACATCTCCTGGGATCATCTTGTCTTGTTTATCCCTGGGCTGACGTCTCTGTTGTACTAAAAGGAAAGGAGAGACTGCACAGAAAGGTTGCTGTCTTTTATGCAAAATAAAATCCTGTTTTTCCACAGATCTAGTTTTGTTCTTTCTTCAGGGTGTGCGCCATCAGGCAGGGCCCCGGGGGAGGCAGGCCTGGGGGGCCGGTGCTGTTCATGCAGGAAACTCCTCTGGGCTCTGCTCTCTACCTGACCACTTGCTTGCTGTGGAGACCTGGGTCATCACTGTGCCACCTAACCTCCAAAACTCTGTTAATCCAGAGGTAGCTCCTTGTTCACGATTCTCGCTCGCAGCCAGCTGTGGCAAGTGTTTCTGCTGGTGTTTGTAAGGTGCTTTGGGATTGCTGGGCTGATGGCGCCATGGGCATTGGCTTCTTGTGTTCCCAAGAGGTTGCCATTGAGAAAAGGAAGATCATGCCCTTCCCTTTCTCCCTATCCCAGCTTCTTCTGTTTTTTTTTTTTTTTTTTTTTTTTTTTTTTTTTTTGCTTTTTCCACCAATTATTTTTAAACAAAAGAAAGGCTATCTCCTATAATAAGACATAGAAGAAGAGTTTGATGCTTTCCAAATACAAATAAACAAAGGGAGAATACAAGAGTCTCCTCACATTACAGGTCGATTCATTTCTAATGCAAACTTTGTTTCCCTTTCCAGATCTTAATGTGGTTCCACACCACCTCCACACCCAGAGCTGGGTATTCCTCTATGGTGGGACAGTTCTGCAGTAAGAGTACTGACATCGCAAGAAAGCTCTGCAGCCCTCCAGCAATAGCAGTTCTGGCCAAGAAACTTCAAAAATTATGCTCAGAACCTTTA
The DNA here is from genome assembly GCF_003343005.1 of Rhea americana. Classification (NCBI taxonomy): domain Eukaryota; kingdom Metazoa; phylum Chordata; class Aves; order Rheiformes; family Rheidae; genus Rhea; species Rhea americana. Next base: position 2,066,210 of record NW_028185361.1, on the reverse strand, counting down.
YTGAGACTTGAGACTATACAAAAAATATTCCATGAATACCTTGTCCTGTACATACAGTTTGACCAGAAAAGGGAAATGGCCAAGCAGCATAACATGTTGTTCATTGAATAATTTAAGTGACAAATAGCCCTTTAGAAATTTTTGTTCAACCAACTCTGACATCTTGTGCTGGCGAAATGGATAACCTGCAGTTATAGATAGTTCATTAGTTGCTGGGTAAATTTTAAATCCTCTTTTTTTTCCCAGGTGTCTGATGCTGACTCTTATTGCTCATAGCTAAGCACCTCCTTCCCTGTGTTGTGATGCACAAAGAAGACTCTTTGTGCTCCTGGTGCTATGCAGTTCCAGAGACTGCAGGACTTTGAATTACTGGAAAAATCAAATCAACTTTAAATCTATAAAGTTGGGGAGTTGTTAACTTCCTATCTCCTGTAGAGATAGCAATAAGACTCCTGGGGTCAGTTAAGCCATATCCCTTTTGTGCCCTGTCAAAACCACCTCTGCAAAAATGCCTCATTTTGGTGACATTGTTAAGGGTTTTATCCTGGTCAAAACAGAACAAAGGGGTAACACAACAGATGAGTTTTATCAGTTAGCTCTGCTTTTCTCTCTTATACCTTCTACCCTAATTCTAGCAATATGGGGTTTGTGTACATATTAAAAGATTTGACTGAATATGACAGTTCTCTGAAGCATTAACTTGGCCTCCACATTTACTGTAATGAATGAGGCATAGTGGAGACATGTTCTCAGCTAGTGCAAAATTGCCATCCCCACGCTGAAGCCAGCAGACCAACAACAATTTAAGCCAGACTGCTCCTTAGTGCATGAGGGTTTGACTTCCTCCAACACACACACATGCACAATCAGAAAATACACTTTAAAAATCTAATAATACTTACTTGAGGCTTTTAAGCTCCTCAGGGGTAGATAGATACAAGGCAGTAAACCAGCAGAGGGAAAGAAAAACAGTTAAAAGAAAACTAATAAAAATCCTATAGGAAGGAAATGACACCTCCCCTCCCCCAACACACACACACCCTTCTAAAAGGGAAAAAATTAGAAAGGGAGCTAAATTGTCATGCTTGCTGTGGTGGCTTGCCTGGAAATGAACCTATGAGTTGAAGGCATATGGTGCTTATGTTGGAATTGTTTTCTAAACAGACTTTCTGCCTGTGTGTCTTTTTCACCTCTTTCAAACATCTTGTGCCAAAAGCAGTAAAAACACTGCTGCATTAAACATAAATCAGGGCCCTGTGTCTGCAAAGGACCTCTGTTGTTGGAGGGGGGTTATTGGGCTAGGGATGAAAGGAGACCTACCACCGCATTGATCTGAGGTGATTGTGTGGAGCACATTCAGCTAGGATGCTTCCAGCTAGTTATGACAACGTGGAACATTCAAGCAATTAATGAACACATACTTCAAGTAGAAAGGCTGAGCAAGGGATTTAACTGGACATGCATGCTTCTCTAACTAAAATGAATATATTTTTCATATACTTGTTTTGATAAGAGAACTGAGAGTATATTATCTATGCCGAATAACAAAGGGGCCATATTAGTAGGCAAAAGTACACATTGGTTATTTGAAGAGCAGTGTGGAATCATTTGTTAAATAGTTTTATATAAAAGCAGCTATTCTCCAAGTTACRCAATTTCACCATAAATTTAGTGTAGGGCGAAGCTGCACTGTCTCACCAGCAAACAACCTTCAGAAGCCAAAATCTGAGAATATATTTCCAGTGTTGCTAATCTACAATCTGTTTGATAAGATTTTACTTTTCTGTACTGAAGGCATGCTTCTTAGATCTGTTATCTTTTCAGACCCTAAAATCATCAGGTGGACATATCTGTTTCCTACTTGGAGTAGAAACTGTCAATGTAAATTAAGATTTAGTAGGAAATTATGCTTACCATTTGTACATTATGACCCATTACACAGATAAAGCAATGAACAAATGTCTGGGGCTTTTATGCATACTCTGTGGTTGGGCCATTTTGGAAACTTGCTCAAAGTGAAAGTGTTTGCCCTTGAAGTCTCCAGATATCTTATGCAATTTTTTAATGAGTAGGGATGTTAATTTGGTTATCCTAACTAAACTTCACTGTGTATTCAGCCTGGTAAATTCCTCCCATGGTACCAATGAAGGATCATTCTTCCTTATCAAATCACCCTGTCAAAGGGTGGCTGAATTTCTACAGGGTGTTGTACAGTGAGTGCTGCTTATAAGGACACGGGAATTATTTCTGCTTTTGGAGAGCAGGAGAAACCCATGTGTTATACCTCTGGGAAGGAAATGGAGAAGGTCCTGACTCTGCAGTTTCTCCAACCCTATCACTCAGTGCTGTGGAGCGCTGCTGAGGGACCATCACAGCGGTTATGCTCAGTCATCTGTTGAGGCATTCGTACTCATTGAGGGACAGACTTCTGCGTGCAATCCTGTCATGCCCAACACCATCAGAGTCCCCTTGTGAAGGGGGAGTATCACAGCCTTCCTTGCCACCACGCATAATGCATGCATGCGAGCGTGCGTGCGTGTATGTGCATGCATGCCCTCAGATGAAGCAGCAGGAGGAGGCAGGAGAGGTAGCATTTGCATGTAGCAGTATGCAGAAAAGGCAACATGGCCTCTCAGAAAGCGGCTTTGTAGTGGGTCCAGCAAGAAACAGCACTCTGCCGCTGTGCTTTTCGGCAGATCCTAGATCACCTCCTGGAACCTCATAACCCCTCTCCTTCCACCAGGAACAAAGCCCAGGTGGAAACTGTGAGCTGAAATGTATAAAGTTTCCTTTCTTCAAAGTGCTTTTATTTTTTTTGGCATAAGGGTAAATTATGCCTCAAGGGCCAGATCTGCAAGTGGATCCATATGGAGAAATCTTTACGTGTTGGGAACATCATTCAAGTCAATGGGACGCTGTGAGGGCACAGRAGCTTGCCAGATCCAAGCTGCAATTTGAAAAGTGTTTTGTGTTCCTTGAAGGTAAAAGGCATACCATAAACCTAAGCAATAATTCTTTTAATAAGAAAACTATTGTGCTTGTTCTTTCAACAGCACAATGTGAGGGAAGACCAAAACCTACATAACTGCCCTTCTTTCTTTACAACAGAAAATATTTATTTTTCTCCAACAGGTGAAAAGAATTTTATCCTGTAGTTTGCGCTACAGAGGAAAATACAATCCAGTGGATCATGTATTCATATCACAGGTATCAGAAAGACTACAAGTCCTAAGAGATCTAACCTAATTGTATAATAAAACTGAAGGCGTTCCAAGCAGTGTAATCCATGCTGTGTCTGTTCAGGGGACATGATGACAAATTCTTTAAAAAAAAAATCTCAAACCCTATAAATTGTTACGGAGTGAACTTGAAAGTACATTTAGGGAGATCTGGTTATGACTTTTGAGAGCAATGTGGGACCATAAAGATAGTATTGTATATATCACCTCCGTGTTTCATACATGCTGTTGTTGGCAGCAACATGACCTAATGAAATGAGCATAAATCAGGGAATCAGAAACTTCTGTGATTTTATTCTCTATTCTATTTATTTTCTATATTGCCTTGAGTAAGTGACTTAACCTATCTGATGGGAGTCTTATTTGTAGTTGCCTGGTAGAGAGGGTAAAGGTTTTGCAGGTCAGCTGCATAAAGCTTGAAGGTTCAGTTTGAAGGCAGAAGGCATTCCTCATCTTTAAAAAACTACCAGCACGACCAGCATAGCAGTCTTCACTGCAGGGGCCAAAGCAATTTTCTGGGCTTGCCATACAGACAGCATAATCAGCTGTTAGATCCCGCTTGGCTTTCCTACCCAGTACTGAAAGATGAACCTAGACTTTACATCACCTAATTTGGGTCCTTCTGTCATGACTGCGATATAAGAGAGGGATTCTTGGCTTTTCTTCTCATTCAGGCATGAGAGGGACCATCTCTCCAGTGAAAGGATAAAAAGGTTACCACTAATCCAATAAAGGTTAGATGTCATTTTGTTAGATGCCTACCTCCATAAGAAGTCGAGGCTTTGCAAATCCACATTTCCTTGCAAAATATCTGCTCCAATTAAACATGAGCGGCAAAACATGTACTGTTTGCTGACTTCAGTGAAAACAGGAAAGGGCCTCAGAGAGTTACCTAACTTACACATTATAGGATCATCCCTCGCTGGAACAGAGAGCACCAGATGGGTGGTAGCGGTTTGAAGGGAATGCATACCCTGCAGTCAGTTTTTTTCTGTTGCCTGCTCTTGACCTTCCAAGAAGTATGTTAAAATGACTACAGTCCAAGAAGGCATATTGTATATAAAATGAATGACAGCTCCTAGCGCCACCAAGAAAATCAAACCCTTTGTTTATTTAAGTTTTTTAAAAATACGTCTGGGAGTAGAAGTCACAGAGTTATAAATGAGCTCCCTGACCACCACCAAAAATAATAATTATAATAAAAATAATGGTACCATATCCCCTGATAAACCAGTGCCAGAAAAGCTCTTGGGGATCAAGTTTTTGTCAGTCCCCAGCTTTTACCAATTTAAATTCTTGGCAGCATATTAGAAAAAATGTAGAAGGTATTTGAGACTGCAATCCCTCAGGTACTAAATCTAGTGTTTCCTGGCACTAGATGAATGTTGCTGGAGTTAAAACCTAGCACCATAGCACCAGATCTCCATAGCTGTTCTTATTTATGCTTAACAGACAAATATGTCATGCTTTCAATATCCTTTTACATGGCCAATTTTTTCCTCACATTTTTTTTCTCTGATAAAAACAAAGGTGAGAAAGTTCTGAGCAGTGGCTGACATCTGCCTATTTTTGTTTGTTTTTCAAACCTTTGGGACACCCTTTTCCCACCCTGAAACTCTTGCTTTATAGTACTTTGGTGGAAGTGTACATTACCTGCCCTCTGCCAACCACGTAAGTTTTCCACTCAGCACAGAAAGAAACAGGAGGCTGTTCAGCTTCTGGCCCCAAATCTTCASGCCAGTCCATGCTGGTTTTTGCCATGGTACAGACTAAGCGAGCCAGCTCTACTCCTTCTAGGACCAGGTGTCAACTGGAATTTGCTCTCCAGCCACACTTTCCCACCTCTGCTGTTCTCAGTCACCCAAGACCAGGGATCTGTAATCTGAGTTCAAGGGAACTCTCCACGCTGAGGCCTTCCTAGCTCAGGAGAGATCAAGACTTTCTGCTCCACAGCAAGAGCATATAGTCACATYTGAAGATGACTTTGAAGACTAAATAGGCAGTCTGATCTTGCACTGAGGGAAGGAACTCTGGTATTACAGCTGACTCTGGGGCAGGTCCATAATGCTTCCACTAAAGACCATCTCTGTCCTTTTTTTTTCCGAGCTTTGATCTTTATCTTAGTGAAACGAGCATCTGCCATAGATATACCTGCAGATCAGATTGCACTATTCATTCTTTTAACACTTCTTTATACAAGTCACCTTTCTTAATAGCTGTTTTTTCATACATATTCCTGAATCTTCCAGGAAGTAAGGACAAAACGACTCCTAGTGTAAATGCAGAGCCTTCAGCAAGCAAAGAATTCAGTTCCTAATATTCAGCCACTGCTTTAACCTTCTGCCTTTCATCTTAAAATGGAACCACCACACCCTGACAAAAAAAAAATGAACATGAAATGCCTGGCCACTGGCTAGACCAACTATTCCACAAATTCATGTTATACTTGCAAAAGTAGTGATTCAGCTGCATCGACTTTGCTATCAAAAAATAATTAAATCAACGAGCAGAGGGAGCAGCTAAAATATATGAAGTCATTTCTACATTAAAGGCACCAAATTCTGTTCTTGTTTCCACTCATTTGTATCCTCATCCTTTTTTTAAAATCCATGGAGTTACCCAGAATATAAATCAAGACAGAGAGTGACCCAGATACTAGCTTGGCTCCCTTCTGTAAAAAACAGCTCTCTATACTGCTTGCATTCCCAATACTGAGTAAGTGTCCTGATCTGCTGAATCCTCCAAAGGGGAAAAAAAGAGAAATACAAGTTTCTGATGGATTGTCTTTTCTCCCCAAAAGATACTTATCTCCAGAAGTATACCCTTGGAGCCACACAGGGATTATCTCCCTGACTCTGAAGACACAATTTGGCCCTTTGCAATCTGTTCTCTTTGGGCCATTTTTTCCCCTCTGCCCYAGCGGTGTGAAAAAGACCATGCGTGAGTCCAGCCTGGGAGGGAGAAGGAGGGGGAAAAGGTTGTTTAAGAGTAGGTGGCTATGTATTCTCTGTATGATATTCAGCTTCTTATTGATTTCACCCATTTGGTGGACTGAACATGAACCTAATAATCAGATCCCGCCTAAGCCTTGTGCTTCCCCGGTAATTGACTCTTGCATATTGATTAAGATGTTGATGTGTCCCAGTATTTCTCAGTGGTAATGCAGCTGAGAGTGGGCCTTCCCTCCCTGTGTTCTCAGCACTCTCTGTACTGCTGTCACCACACTCCCTTTAATGGATAAAGCTGTCATCCTAAAGCTAGAATGTCTTGCAGGCACAAAGACGAAATTAACTGTTCAATAATTTATGGGATATGGAAAAAACTTTACCCAACAACTTCAATTGATTGCTGTAAGTGTTTTGACTGCACTTGCCTGCTTTGCATAAAGTCGACTACTTTGGAGAGCCTGATTTCCATTTACAGTAGCTTCTTGGCCCTCTCTACAATAAAAGATTTTGAAGAACTTTGGCTTGCTTAAAGGGATTTTCCTGTATTGTGCAGCCCTGACATTTTGACACTTCCCCATAGGTTCGTAAGAAATCCAGGATCTTCAGTGAAATAAGGCTAGTGAGCTCAGTAAGCAGAGGAGAATAAAACTCAACTTATTTTGATTATTTTGAGGCTGTCCAGTTTTCCAACTCAGATCCCACATAAATAGGCAACCAATGGACTGTACCATCTGTGGCCTTGATAATGTACAGGGAAATAATTTTATTGTTTCAGTTCCAGTTCAAGCCTAATAATTACTGAAATATCTTGCCATTTCGCAACCCTGAAATAAGCTGGTGGACACAGTCCAGCTTCTGGAGATATGAGTTCATATCACAAAAGCAGACCACCACTGTTTTAGCAAGATAATCCATGTATCAAATTATGCTGCTTCTCAGAAGGCTCGGTGTTGTTATATTGCTGGAAAAGTTGGCAAGGTTGCTGTATCTTGTATTAATCAGTTGCAACAAGAACTTCACTCTCCAGGGTTTCCAGTTCGGCACTTTTCATTATTGCCAGAGCCTTTAAAAATAAAGCACTCTCCCCCATCTGGTTGCCTGCTAGTACAACATTTTTTAAAAATATTTGCTGTTGTTTTTTGTAATTGACATCTCCTCTTATTACATTTTTTTTAATGAACTTAGTGATTATGAAACTTGAGACGTGTTATGGTTGGTGAAAGCCAGGCACAACAGAAAAAAAGATGGTGCCGGTCCTTCTGAGGCAATGTTTCTAATACACTTCCATTCTGTTTTGCARTATCTCCTTCTCCGATCACACTGACATATGGTGTTTCCATGGTACAATATGAGTTCACTACCAGGAAAAAATATTTTTATTTTGGAGCAAAAACCTTAATGGATCTTTTATGAAACACAATACCCAGTCCAAAGGACTCAGTCCATYATTACCATGAGAAAGGAGCCCAAGTGTGCCATCTTCTAAAGGYAGCAGTGATTACATGGCATCAGAGAATGATGACCAAACAGTTACTCATATTACCTGAACTTTGGGCTGTTGCAGAGCCCAAACCCAATGTTTCAAGCCTTGGTGACTCAAAAGATCTTAGTTAGCTGTGGTGCAATGACCTTGATCTCCTGCTTATCCGAAGTGCAATTTTTCAGTGAAACTTTAGGATCAGCTAGGTTGTGCTTAGCATGACTTGTTAATGACTCTGCATGGTGTTGTGTCTGCAGCATTAATTTCTGCTAGATAAGATTAGATATTAGCATATCAAAGCCTTGCATTTATAATGGGTATTGGATCTCAAGCAATAGGAAAATATCTTTAGGATGCTGCAAGTTCTTGATTTGCTGCTCACACGGCTGGCCACAGTCCACAGTGAAGTAACATCTCTGAAGACCTAAGAAGCTATAAGAAAAGGATAGTTTTATTAGCTAGCATTCAAAGGGTTAACATATAGTTATCTAGGCTACATCTAGAGGAAAAGCATACATGGTAGAGGCAATGTGAAGAGGAAATCAAAACAGAATGAAGCAAATAATGAAACCATAGCCAGTCATGTTTATTTGCTTTTCTCGTTTCAGGGTGTTAATCCTGGGTTACTGAGAACATTCCCAGAATGTTTCCCAGATGGAGACGCAAATGCACCAGCATTTCTTGCCTCTATGTACTATATTTCCATTTGCTCCCCTTCGAGAAGCTCTTTCTAAACAGTCTCTCCAAGTGGGAGGATGTGTTGATTTCCAGTTTATTGTAGTGTGCAGTAGTTTAGCACCAGCCGTTGGAATTTTCAGTAGTCTCTGCTGTTTGCTGCAGAGCCTGTTCAAAGTCCAGGCCTCTAGAAGGATCCCCAGGAGGACTGCAGCTGGGCCTGCTTGGATATCAAAGTCCAAATTAAAAATTTATGCCAGTGTTTGAAAAATATCTGACCAAAATCTTGGTATGGATTAAATCTCCCTTGCCATGCAAGCATTTCCAATCAGAGTTTGAAGATTTATGTTTAAAGCAAAGAAAGGACCAAATAGCTGTATAAGCCGATTCAGGTCAGATATTTGTTAGCTAAATTATCACCGGTAAAGTGACCTTCCAGACCTCCCAGAAAGACTGAAACAGCTCTGGCTTTTTGCTTTCTCTCTCTCTCTCTCTCTTCCTTTTCTCTTTCTTTACTTCTTCTTCTTTCTTTCTTTCTTTTCTTCTCTCTTCCTTTTGCCCTTCCTTCCTTCCATTCTTCCTCTTACCTTTTCTTTCCCTGGCTTGCTTATTTGCTTACTTATTTCCTTGCTTTCTTCCTTCTTCTCTTTCTCTCTTTTCTCTCTCCCTCTTGCTCTCCTTCTCTTTATTTTCTCTTCCTCCCTTCCTCTCTTCCTTTCTTCGTTTCTCATTCCTTCCTTCTTTCCTTCCACCATGCTTTCATTTTTGTTCATTTCTTCCCTCCTCCTTTCTTTCTTTTCTTCTTTTTCTTCCTCCCTCCCTCTTCCTTTCCTTCTCTTTCTTTCCCCTTCTCTTTCCCCTACCTTTTCCACTTCCCTTTCTGCTTCCCTTTCCCTTTCCCTTTTCTCTTCCTTTGCCTTCCTTTCCCATCCCGCTTCTCCTCTCCTCTCCTCTCCTCTCCTCTCCTCTCCTCTCCTCT
>NW_028185361.1:2024559-2056747 GCF_003343005.1 Rhea americana | reverse complement strand
TATTTCTCTACTTCTTTCTTTCTTCATTTTTTGTCTTCCTTTCTTCCCTGCTTCTCACCCTCTCTTCATTTGATTCAGAATATGCAGCATACTAATTTTCCACAAATCTGCATGAAAGGAGCSCATTCCACTGAAGCTGATGACTGGAAGAAGACAATTCTTGTACCCCCAGCAGTAAAACACAGTTAGGTATCCACAATGCAGCTGTAGTAATCAGTGTGTCACACATTACCTGAGTAATTCTTGAGTCCTGCACTTTATAGTGCATATGGAAAGCAGAGATGGGCTTGATCAGTCCCCCTTCGAAAYGACTCCTGTGTGCATGGCCACAGGGTGAGCCTGAGCCAACAGGCCACCAGAGAAGTCTGAAGTGGCCATGCTTTTAGTTGATGAATATACTTGCTCACATCTTCTTACYGTGTAGAACCAGCAATATGACTGATAACTGCGAAAAGTAGTTATTAATTTTTGATAAGAGACTACAGGTTACAGACGCCTCTGTCAGAGCATACTCTGATTCTTTCCTGCAAGWAGGAGAGCTCACCGTGATACAACATATTATCATGTCACAACATATTATCTTTACAGAGCTACAAGTAAAGAATCAAATGTCTAAGTTACCCCAGCTGAATCCCTCTCTGGTGTTCACAGAGCTCCCAACATTTCATATGGCAGTAGCAGATCAGCAGATCCACTACTTAGTCTGGTCTGCTTTCCCTCTTAAGAAGAAATCCTAGAGTTCATGAAAAATAGCCAGTCCTTCACACCTTCTCACGATCAGAATTCCCCAGGCTTGGTCTTGCTCCATAAGAAGTCTTTGTACTCTGTGTGAACAGCCGCTCCTGCTCCCTTTGTTTGTTTTGAACTTGCCTCCTACCATTTGCCACTCCCTCATTCTTGTAGTGAAAAAAACAGTGAACAATTGTTTGCTATCCACCTTCTCTGTGCCACCCATGATTTTAYGGATAAGAGAAGGAAGGGAATGCAGCCTGCCTGGGGAATTGTATTTGCAAGCCATGCGTAAGGCTCACGCAACACAAGCAGACATACCCGCCATGCAGAGAAATCTAGAAGACTCTAGCACACTCCTCTGTCTCCTGCCTGCCAGCAGAGCAGAGCACAGCATCGAGTCGGAGAAGGGCATCGACCCTTCAGTGCCCTTCTCACTAAACCTACAGAAATTTTGCTGCTCCCCCCAACCTGGCCAGTTTCCATTGCTGTTTGGTTGCACGTGGGCAACAGAAGGAATACTGTCTGCTCACTGGGGATCTGCAAGCTTTTCTGGCTGCAGGTCTTGGGCATTTCACTCAGGGCAATCACAAAGAGGGGGGGGGGGGAAGCCACCAGCACCATATGCAAAAAGTCCTCAAGGATCAGTTTGAAGGCCTTCAACAGCAATTTGAAATGGCAGAGTTTCAGTGGCTCGACAGCAAATGATTACCAGCACTGGCCAAACTGCAGGAGCACTGTCCCTTCTTCGACTCCCTCCTCTGACCTCTTGCCAGGCACTTCTTCATTACCTCCAGGCACCCCCAGAGAAAGACCCCTTGGTGGGCCCCACCAAACAAGAACATCCAGGCAGCTCATTGCACAGCTCCGTGCATGTCCATGGATGACTGCACATAGGTCAGACCTTGCCAAGAGTGCCCCAACACTGGTGGTGGTCAAACACCGATACACATTGATGGCTGACCTACCTGTCAGTAGGGGTAGCAGACGGTGAGGTGAGGAAATGAAGTGGTGGGCCCTCATCCTGGTTAGAATTACAGAGCTTTCTGTGAATGTTGGAGCTTCCTACCTTTTTCTTTTCTTTTTTCTTTCTTTTTTTTTTTTTTTTTTTTTNGGTGGGCCCTCATCCTGGTTAGAATTACAGAGCTTTCTGTGAATGTTGGAGCTTCCTACCTTTTTCTTTTCTTTTTTCTTTTTTTTTTTTTTTTTTTTTCTTTTTTAGGTAAGGCAGAATGTGCATCTGTCTCCTCTTCTAGACAGTGACAACGAGCACCCTCTAACAAGCACACAGGCAGAATCCTGGCACCCAGTCTAGCAGCCCAAAATTACATGGCAGAGAGGGTTTATGGCCTCATTTTTGTTTACTCTACTTTTGCAGACATACGATGATGATGCTGCAGGGAAGTTCTCTTTATTTCTCACATGCCTCTGGGGGCTAGACCAGAACAAAGCCTGTGTTTATGTTCACTGTCGTTCTCTGAGTAATCTGCCCCAGGCCACAGCCCAAAAAGGGCCTCTGGGCGCATTACGTCTCCGTGGACTAAGAGGCTTTCCAGCTGGCCCATGTAGACAGGGGTGGTCTGTCTCTCGGCATCCTGTGACAGGCCTGTGCCTAATTTCGGCAGGCCCCCATAAACAAGACCTGGGGGTGGGAAGTCGTGCCCCCGCTCCGTCAAGGACCTGTGCCGAGTTGAAGATGGCCCAATAAACAAGGGGTGGGGGCTTTCCTCGAGCGTTGTGACTGCACTTTGGCTTATTTGAGCCAGCTCCCAGTAAGAAGGGATGGGCTGCATTTAAAAATTTTCTCTTGTTTTTTTGGTCTCCCAATAGGGCAGGCAGCCTCTGGAGAGCTGTTAAGTGTGGGCTGGCTTTCAGGCCTTCTCCTGGCTAGCAGCCTCTCTCTGTGAAGCCAATTCAGCTTGCTTGCACTTGACAATGGGAAAAGGTTTCTGCGCATGACAATAATAAAGTATTTTTGAACTTTGTAACATGTATCTCCTTTCTGGACTGCAGACCCTTGGGGAAGGTCTTTATTTCTATCATCGCTCTCCTCTCTCCCTCCAGCTTTCCAACAGAGAGCTTGTGGGGCCCCAYGTCCTGTTCCTGTCCTACTCCTTTAACAACTTGTCAGTTTCTATAGGGAGAGTCTGACAGAACTGGTATACAAAGAATATATATTGATGTATATGAATATAGAGCAATGCAGAAAAACTGTTCCTGRAGATAAGAAAAAGGGAGAGAGGGAGGACTGTCTGCTTGACATAAACATTTACACCTTATATTTGGGTGTACTGTGATGTGGAGAGGTTGGCCACTCTATCTGGAGCAACATCTGCTGAAGTAACCACAATTCTGAAGAGAGAAAAGGGGCATCCTATCCTACAACCCACCACAACCAAATGAAAAAAGATCATAATTAATATCCTCTTTTCRGGATGTGGAGTGGAGGTGTTTTTGGTGCAGAAAAGAGGGAAATCTGGACTGGGCAGCTGGCATAGGTGAGGGAAGAGGAACAAGACCTAAGAATGTATGTAAAGTCCATCTTACCAGTCTGCTGCTAGGATTGCTGGGGGTGGCATTGCTGGATCTCTGAGAGGGGAGTGGACATCACTTGCACAGGAGTGGATGCATGGCTCAGCAGCAGGACCTGGRGTGGTGGCTGCAGACACAGCCAGCATGGCTGATGTGTGTTTCTCCAAGCCAGCTTGTCCCTGTGTTACAATAACTGTTCTTTTTTGGTCGGAACAACTGCTAAGGCCCATGGTGGAGCTATGTGGGTCTCACCAGCGTTCCCAGCACTCTTGATGAATAGACAGCAGAAGACAGCCACATAACTTAGACTTTTCTCTGCACTTCTGCTGATATTTCAGTCTTTCTCATTTTCACTTTTTGCCCAATCATAGTGAGAAACCAGTTTTTGATACTCCCCTTGCTGCCTCAGGCAATATGCCATTAGTTCTGCTGCATTGTTGTGGAAGTGAATTGCTTTTCTTCATCTTTCTGCAGTCTGCAGCAGATGGGTCACAAGCTGAGTCTTTTCAAACATGGTCCTAAGTGAATGGCAGTAGATGGGAAGAGGGAACAAATTCTTTCCCAGCTGCCCAAATATCTTAAAAGAGATACATAGTTAAAAGCCAGCTGGCTAAAGTTGGACACAGACAGGAAAAAGCTCGTGATGAAAAAGCAGAATATTGGCTAGTGAAATAGTTTATGGTAACTAACACGTGAAAAGTACTTCAAATTTTGTTGCAAAGAAGWTTTAACCTTGTTAGATTTCTTAAAGATAGCTCTGCTCACCGTTAAACATGTTCCAGTGATCTAGCATGCAGAAGGCTTTTGATTATAAAACTTGTACTATCTCCCAAGCTATTAATTATTTCTGGTGAGCTCCTGGGATTGTAAACATTCATAATTTTTTCTTCTTTTTCTTAAAAAGAAAATAAAAAGATAGAAGATAAGTCATCCTTCGCTTAAGCCAAAGTAAGCCTGTCTTTTTTCCTACTTAACTGTCTCTGTTTTGCATGGAAGCCAGATTCAATTGCATCAGTGGTCAAAGGTACTAAGTTAAGCAATTGACCAGAAATATGCTAGGACTTCCCTGTGTTGCAGCCTTCACAGACTTCCCACCTCATTCTCCTCAGCCCTGTCTGGCCTCTGAAGGAAGGAAACTACAGTGCAGGAAAGAACTTGGAAGGAGGCTGGAGCAATGCTTCCCCAAATGTCCTGGATTCTTGTCAGTATAGTAGTATGCAAAAGTGCCCAATCATCTCAGTTTCTCAGGTTTCTTTAGTCAGCTCTTCTGGGAAATAGCAGGTATTGTGTTCTTAAACCAGAAGTACACGCATCTATTCTTGTGAGAAAGGACAGAGATATTTCTCAGGGTGTAGTCTTTGTCCAAATGACAGAGAGTAGGCAGTAAGAATTACCCTAGGCAGCCCACTGCAGTTCTCTGCACAAGGGCAGGTTGCAGGGCAGGATAATTTTGGTAAATTCAGAGGTAGGACCAGGGGTTGTACCCCTTCTTTCCCCTCTGCCTCTTCACAGTTGGCTGCTCTCCACCCACACAGAATGCAGGCCTAAAGTTGGCCAGATGTGGCCCAGTCTGAAATTTCATTGATGCTCAGTGTGAGGAAGAGTTGTGCTGGAATTGTGTTTCCTGCACTGGGTGGAATGTAACAATTCAGGATCACTTTGAGTGCAAGCACAGACTCCCCTCTGGCCTGCTTTGAAATCTGGGGTAATTTTTTAAAATTTCTAACAGCTCCTTTTCCTGTGGCCATGCTCTTCTTCTTCTTCTTTTTGTTGTTGTTGTTGTTGTTTTTGGTTTTGTTTTTTAATTCCACAAATACCCATAGTAAACTTTTGCCAGGTCTGATAGCAGGTGGGATAATCTTTCCAACATTTAATTTACATGTGAAGCTTCTAATCTACAGAAGGAGGACACAGAGGACACAGTCAGCAGCAATGTGTCAGATGATGTTAGACCTCTTCCAATGCCAGAGAAAGTCTCTGCTGAYACCCCACACAAAAAGGTGCCCAGCACTTAGACTTTCTTGTAGCTCATCAGTGTGATAACTGTGCCAACTTGGACTCAGCTGCACCTTTGCAAGTGGAGCAAAGTGGCTTAAGATACTGACATATTATACAGCTGTCTTATACAGCCTTCTGAACTGACACCTTCAGAATGGCCCGAGAAGATCAGCACAGGATTTGTCTGTGTTTGGAGACAGGAGAGCTGTAGAGAGGAACAAAAGGAGAGTGAAAGGAATGGGAGGAGGGTAGGGAAGAGTTTAAGAGCAGGACAAAGAGGAGGAATAAGATGACTCCACTGGGTCAGACAGAATCAGATAAACTTTGACTAAAGTCTCAACACACTTTGAGGTGTTTTCTAAACTTAACCTTGTAACATTTTCCCATCACTAGTCTGGAGGTGAAGTGATTTATGAATATACATACTTACACAGTTCACTGTGAGCATCTTGATAAGGTAAATATATCACCCAGCAGGAGGTTACACTGTACACTAGTCTCCTTCCTCRGAGAGAAATTCAGCATCGTGGGCCCCAGCTATCCCTTTCCGACATACACAGGGTGTGCAGTTTAGTTCTTCATTAAAAAATGTCCCATTGAGATGTTTAAACACAGATCTCCCTGTAAAGGTGAATACAGTGAATTGCCCTCCATCTAATACTTCTCCATTTAACTGGTATAAAGCAGCTTCCCCTTGGCTACTTCTTCCCTTGAAATTACAGAAGTAGCCTCTCTGGAAAGGCCTCGGTAAATATTTCACCCCGCGCACCGTGGGTTAGGAGCACAGCTCCCATTAGCCAGGACTGGAATCAGGCGGCTGGTTTTGCCCTCACGCTGTGCGAGAAGCGTACCCCGCAGACGCCAGGGCTCGGCTCCCAAGTGCCGCCTTAGGGAGGAGGTGCGGCGCACTTTCATTTAATACTGCGTGTATTTCCATTAGCAGGCTCAATTGCTCTCCATCCACGATTTTAAGACTCCCTGTTTCTCTCTATTACAGCTCTGTTTCCAAAAGCCTGCCAATCCTCCCCAGCTCCTCCACCTGAGCCGTCAAGCTTTTGATGATATAACACCACAGCATCTTGGCTTTCATTTGGCTTAAACTTTGGGTTTGTAATTACAGATGTGCTGAACACTGGGCACTTCTGTTTCTCCTCAGCTTACTGCTGCTGAGAAACACTCACTTGCCCAGTGTATCATCAGTTTTGGGTGGCAGCTGAGAGTGTGCAGTGGAGCAGAGACCTGCACATCCTGAAACCTGCAGAGCTCACGGGGAAAAAGTGGTTGCTGCTTAGATTCAGAGCACCATAGCAGCTATCCACACTAGCAGGGCTCCTGCAGAGCAGAAATTCTAAGGATTTGTGTAAATACTAAGCTAAAAACAGAATACAGTAGTCCCAGATGTAAAAATAGCACTGTGGTGAATATGCCATGCATTGCAGCCTGTTATTATGCTGGGAAGTGGCGTTCCTGCTACCTGCACAGATATGATGTATCACTTGACAGAGATCAACGTTCCTCATTTACAACCGTGCTGCCTGATGCCATCATGCTTCATCTCTATGACATAGCTAACTCTTACCRTCTAGGGCACTTACAAAAGAAAACTAGCTGCTCTGTGTAGTCTGTAYCCTCATGCGGCCAATGTTACGTTGCTGGCTAGTAACAAACTTCCATTTATAAAAAGTTCTGGAAAAAAAGAAATTTATTCTAATTCAGAATTTTAATATTTAGAAAACTAAAACTAAAACTAAAAATTTAATATTTAGAAAACTAAACTAAAAACTGAACTTTTTTGATACAATTCAAAATAAAATATTAGACTATCATATGAATGTATAAAGTGGAACAAAATTAATCAAAGTGAAAGGAAGCCCAATAAAAGTATTTTTACTTAATCAGCATGATGTGTCAGCTTTACCCAGCAGCAACAGTGAGACTAAAATACTTCCTCATGTCTGTTTTTTTTTCCATTCAAAATTTCACTGAACTCAACCTGTTCTTGGGAAGGGGTTTGATTATTTTATTCAACCACTTTTCTTAATAGAAATTTCCATTAACTGCTTTCGCCAGCATGATCCATAACACAACCACTATGAAGTCCTGTATATAACCAACCTTCAACATCCAAATCTTTGCTACCTCCTTGCTGATCCTGTCTTTTGTTTTGTTTTGAGTTCTTTGCTAATAAGTAATGAAAATGTTACAGCCTTACAGCTTGTTTTGTGGTTACAATTACGTAATCATTATTAATGAAGCAACAATGTCAAAACTGTGTGAAACCAAACTCACATTTAAGCACTTACAATAAACAGATATAAAACAACAGATGTCTCGGTTTTTGTTCTCCAATGATTTCATCCCTTGTTAAAAATAAATGTCTGGTTTAAAAAAGAAAAGGGCTTTTCTCCACTCTTACAAATTAATTGAATCCAGAGCCTGGTGATACAGCTAAGGATTTTTCTTTTTTTYYTTTTTTTTTTCTCCAAATTTTGTTTGTAGGGATTCTTTTCTTTCTTTTCTTCTCTCTCTCTCTCTTTTCTTTTTTTCAGCAAGCAATAAATTCACTTCAAAGCAATCCAGAAATTTTTTTTTTCTCCAAATTTTGTTTGTAGGGATTCTTTTCTTTCTTTTCTTCTCTCTCTCTCTCTTTTCTTTTTTTCAGCAAGCAATAAATTCACTTCAAAGCAATCCAGAAATTCTAGTAAGTCCATAGCATAACGGTCACTTGCCCCAGCTAAAGCCTTGGCCTCTGATATCAATCAGAGATCTAGCCAAAATGCCAGACTGGCCTCCAGATTTGATCTTCCTCAAAAGCTTTTAGGAGAGAGATGATTTTCTGTCCAATGTTTTGATTCATCCAACCGCTGCTGATCAGATACAAATATTGGTTTGGATTTGGGTCAGAACTTATTAATAGGTGGAGGAAGGTCTCCAGATCTGGGGAACCTCAGAAAGCCTGCATTCAGTTTTATGCAAACTGCAGAGGTCCAGATGCTTATTTGAACCATCCACATCCGTTGAGTCTGCAAAACTAGGCTGGAAATTTAGCTGGAAGAGGGTTTTCTGCAAGATTTCATAGACTTCATAGTTCAACTTGTGGCCAGAAATACCAGAGCTTCTTTTGGTATTTGAGCATTTTTTATTTGAGTGTTAACTGGGAATGTGTAGGTTACATTTAATGAGTGGGTGGGACACTCAGAAATTTATAAACTTCACAAAGATTCAAAGCCAGTGAATATACACTGTGAACAATAGAAATACTCAATAAGGAAAAAAAAGCCCTATTTGTGAGACAAAGCAAAAGTATAGGAAAAGCTGTATAGTTTTTGATTTCTCAGAAGGATAAAACCTAATCTGCTCTTTACCACAAGAAGATCTTTTGTAAATGATTTTTTTGAAATAAAATTACAGGGAAAAGTCTATTTTTATAATTTTATTCAGATTCCTAGTGAAAGCCAATGTCCAAATTTAGGATTTGGACAATAATTTTAAGTTCCACAGTCCCTCTGGCACTGGAACAAGCACAAAACAACTGTCTGTGCACTTTATTGCAAAACTTGCACAATTTTAAACACTCAAATCACGATTCTTGCAAATTGCATTCCGAGAATGTAGCACGTTTATGCTTACAGCACTATAAGCAATGACAAGATGTTTTGAACAATCTGTTTTCTCAAATTAGATTAGCATCACGGCACAGCACAATCTGCTCGTTGACACCAAAGGGACGAAAGAAAACCAGCGTTTCGTGTCCTCCTCCAGGACATCGCTTCGGCAGTAGACGTTGGCTGTCTGTGTCGCCACGACGGAGGGACGTGGCGTGCTTTTGGAGCTGCTGCTGCTCCGAAGAGGCGCCGGGCTCCGCGCCGCTCCGCGGAGAGTCACGCGGCGGCGGCGGCGGCGGCGGCGGCGGCGGCGGCGGCGCGGGGCCCTCGCCGGCGCTGCGCAGGAGCACGGGTCGTGCCGCACGGTACCTGCCTCCCCGTGCCGAAGGTGGCGGGCAAGCGAGATCGCCTCCCGCCTTCACCGGCCGGAAGCAGCCGTACGCGACTCACCTTCGGTCACTGCTTCAAAGAGCTTCGCGAAAAGCTCCAGCGGTATGGAAGACGTTAGTTAATCGCCAGTGCTGGTTTGTTCTGCATAGTCAGTACCYTTGAAACTTGCTGCGGAAACACAGACTTTCCAGCCGCAGCTGAAAATCGCAGTAACTTTCCCCTTTTGTGCAGCAGCTATTGCAGTCGTGTTAAGCTTGTGCATTGTGTAAGTGCCCTCACATTCACACTTGTGCTGTTAATCCTGGGAACTACCAATTAAACTCATTCCTAAGTTTAGCCATTACATACTTTCCACTGCAAAGCACACTTTTTATCACCTGACTTGGGAATACAGGTCAAAGTTTAAATCCATATTTAATGCCATTACTTGCAAACAGGATTTGTGATTCCCTTTATGTTAGCACTATCTACCTGAAAGGATTTCATATTTAAAATGAAAGAAAACAAAACCTCAGAAAACCCAGAAACCAAGAGCGACCTTTTACTCTAACCTTCAATCAACACGAAAATAGGTGATTGCTTTGTTTTGCTGTTTCTCAAGGACTGTAATTGTACTTTCAGAGCAATTCCTTGAAAGCATGTGTTGTGTTGAGTGGCTGCACTCAAACAACTTTGAAACTAAGTAACTTTGATCTTTGACTTACAGACTAGAGGGCAAAGGTTAAAATTAYAAGCTTTGTTATCCTGTTGGCAGCAGTTCCTTTTGAAGCTTCCTGCTTTCAGCGAAAGTGATATACAGTAATACACTAATATGCAAATCTCGGTGTCTTGGATTGTGTGATTGAAAAAATTACAGCTCCCATTAACTTCCGGTATTTGATCAACCTTCTATAGACAACGTTAGCAAGAATCTGCCTGTTCTTGTGTATACACACACACACACAAATGAAAGTGAAGATTTGTCAAAAGGCRTATTTGCATACCTAAGTAACATGCAAGCAGAGAAGTTAGCTGGCTGTTTGCAGATTTACACAAGGAAATTTGGGTATTATACAAATGACTACTTATGCGTGTAAAATGGAAACTCAACACAATAATCCAGGTTAGAAAAATTTACTCTTAAGAGGCTCTTTTAAATACTTGGATATTGTCATCCTAATGGGCTGTAGGCATTTTATAACAAGTCTATTAAAAAGCACCAAAACATAAAAAGGCTGTTGCAATTGTAATGGGAATCCGGTGCATGAAGACTTTGCACTGCTATGGACAAACTATATTTATATTGCTTTTTACATTAAAAAAAAAAAAAGTGTGCTGAAAGAATTTGCTGAAGTCTTACAGCAGCAGGAATTTTGACTGCCTTGGCAAAGTGGAAACTTCACAGTTACTCAGAACTTAATGTTGGGACATTTGCGTACCCTCGAGCAAAACCATTAACAGTGTGAAGTCCTTAAGCTGGTGTCTGAGGAAGATCTTGCAGGCCAGTCAGCGGTGTACGGTTCTGTGCTATTAATTGGCAGAACTGTAGTTTGTATATAGCTAAAGAGTTAGAGCTCTTTCATGCAAGACCAAATAAATGAGCCAAGCAGCCCTGTCCTGCTCCACCCCACCCCCTGGTCCTAATTATCCTGTCTCTTGCAGCATGTCAGTCCCATTAACTTCAGCTGGTCTCTTTTTGTGTGCAAGTCTTGGGACAATTGCACCCCGAAGCAAAAGCATGGGTGACACAAGCAGCAGACAAGCCTAGTTGGCATGTAAATTGCTGGGGAGAAGCTGTGAGCAGTGAAAGCCTCGTAACAATCCCTAATTTGCGGTACCTCCCTTTTAAACCGACTCCCTCGCGTGCGCGTCGTCCTTTCCACACCTTCCTTTCCCTTCAGCGCAGAGCACCGCCAACACTAAATGCCAAAATAGGGTATGAAATTTAGCCCTTTACAGCCATTTTCTAGCAAGCTTAGGCCCCCGTTTACTTCACTGCTGAATTTGGCCTGGAGGCATCCAAGGCAGATATAGCTGTCTTCACTGGATCTGGCTTTGCTCTGTGTTTTCTAAGATGTATTTTCTCTCCATGATGGCTGAGTGCCTCTCACAGGAACCCCAGGTAGTAGAAAGCCCTTGCTTACACAAAACTCAAATGGAAAAAATCCAAGCTGCCTCCTAAATACTTTAAAATAACACTTTCTAATGCTTCCTACGGGTGATGTTGACACATTTACAATGTTGATTTAAAGGGTAAGGGGAACATAGCTCTTCCTGACACCGCGAAAGCRAAGTCGCCGGCCCACCCCTTTGCCGGAGTCACGCTGAAATGGCTGCCAGCACATCCCCAGCGCCAGGCACATAAAACGTGGAAAACAGGCGGGACGGGGCCTCCGCGGCTGCGAGGAAACCTCTGAAGGCCCCCTGCGCTCTGCCCCTMCAGGCGGGAGCCGCGGCCGGCCCCGAGCACTGATATTGCCGCTCCTCGGATGCGTGGCCTGACGGTTMCTGAACTTCCTGCGAACCGCTTGCGCCCGGGTTTTGCACACCAAACGGCGTGCTGAAGATTTCCTCCGTCCCTTCACCCCTTCCTTCATTCGCAGTTCCTTGCGGGAACTAATCTGACTGCAAAGGTTTGTCAGACTTCAYGTGTTCTAATTTCTCAATCACCTGTTCTGACATGATCCTGATTTTCTTCAATATTTTGTCTTCCACCCCTGGGAAATTTATGTCTGTTCCTAGCATTTGTCTCCCATCTTCCTTTGTGAACACAGAGGGGAAAAATTCATTTCATTTCTTTCTCTCTCTCTCTTTTTTTTTTCCCTCAGTGAAGTCTTCTTTTGTCAATAAATTACTCCTGCCATGTCCTAGAGGCCAATTGTCTCTTCCTCTGAACCCTATGTTTCTTGTAATCCTAAAGAATGCCTTATTAATCTTTATCTAGGTAGCAAGCTCCTTTCCATTCTTCAGCTTTCCTTTTTCTCATTTTGTTTTTTTCACTTATACTCTACCCTTTCTACAGTCTATTCTGGTTCACATGTCCTTTCTTCACCTTTGATTAGTTTTTCATTTCCTTGTTCTTTATTAGGTGTTGGCAACCCAGTACTGTAGGTGGCATTTTGCTCTTCCCACTCCCATCCCCATCCCAAGCTGGAGCTGAACCACAGCCCAGAATGATGTCAGGAGAGCACTTAGACACCTTTCCAAGATGTGATATTGACCGCTCCTGCTCATTAAAGGTCTTATGATACATTTTGCAAGAATGGGTGCATTAACTCCTGCATCCTGGCCAAATTCCAACTGGAGTGATTACATTCTGCCTGCCCAGACTCCCCTTGTAGTTTCGATGGGATAGATTAATCTTTACGTTGGATCTTGACCTGTGAAATGGCATTGCTATCAGCATGTATCACATTCTACCCCAAAGGTGACTGAATGGAGGGATTTTTTCTTTTCCGTTACAGAAGATTCTTTTCTAACTTTACWGTGAGAACATTTCTGGAAGAAAGGCACTGACTGTCTTCATTGTTCTGTGTTTCCTTCCAGTGATTTACAGCCAGAATTCTTACTTAACTCTTGCACATCCAGGTAGGTATTCTACCTGCAGGCAGTTTTTGTTTTCTCTTCTTGCTTTTCTTTCCCCACACACCACAGCATTGCCACAGCATTTCAAAAATGTTGCTTAATAGAGTGACATTCACTATCCTTATTTTTTGCCCTTTACATACCAATCCCAAGAACGGACAGGTCAAACTGCTTAGATTCATCACCACATGAGCAGCTTCAGATGGCTTGCAATGGTCTCCAGTAATACAAGCTTTAAAGAGGAGCTACAATGTTCATAGAGGGCTTTCAACCTTGGAGATCCCTACCATGACTTCATGCATAGGAAGTGGTTGGGGAAGGTCAGGGAAGAGTAGGAGAAAGAAAGCACAGTGAGTTGTAAAGCTGACGTGGTTGGTCCACACAGCATAAACGAAATCAGCAAGCTGTTTCTGCAGATCAGGTGTTGGAGAAAGACTGTGAATGACAAGAGCCAGAGAGAAACCATTTCTAAGACCTTTTTCTTAATGTTGAGAGTGAATGAATAAGGCAGCAGTTTATTTGGGTTCAACTCCCATGACTGGTTTGTGACCTTTACATTCATCTTTATTTTTCTAAAATAAATGGACAAAACTGTTCCTTTTTAAATTCTTATTAGTACTAAGAGCCACATCCCGCCCTCACAGATTCCTTCATGAAATGACTGGAGGGCAACATCTGACTCATTCCAGAAGAAGTCCTTTATCATAGGCACAAGGTCCTTGATTGTTCCTTAACTTTCTTCCACTCTGTAGCCTTTTGATTTCTAAGCTGTTTTAAAGCTTTAAGGAACCCTCCTTTCATACTATTTCTACCTACATACTATTTGCAAGGTGTTTTGCAAACTTTGCTGAACTCCATTATCATGACCTGGTTTGGGAGAGTAAGTTAAACATATGATAAAGTAAGGTCTTTGGCAAGTGTCTATGACCTCTCATTTTTCACCCATTCCTCCTGCCTATGACCATGGCCTTACATTACCTGTTTCACTATTTTGCACTTACTCACTATTGATATGTGGATAAGCCCACTTCCACAGGCATATCTTGGATTGTCCTGTCTGCTAGGCTGACAGTGATGCTAGTGAATTATCACTATTTCTGCTCCTCACTGTATGTAGCTTCTAGACAGCCCTTTTATCCCTTTACCTGTACTCACTCTTTTTTTATTGTTCCGTGTGCCTAAACTATGGTTCTTCTTTTTGCCGATGATTTCTGAAAGACTGCTAGTTGAAAACAGCCAACAAAAAACATCAGTAAGCTGAATGAACCACAGTGAATTTCAAACCCTTGTATGTCTTTTGCTGAGAAGGCTTAGTTACAGAAATATGAATCATCGGTAGACTCTGTGATCCTTTAGTTAGCTGGCTGGAGTCTGCTTGACCACATTTACCTTTTGGACACTCTCAGGCCTCCCTGACAGCACTGTCTGCTGCTAATGACTATACACAGATCAGCAACTTTGGGGAGGAGTTTTTCACTGACTTCCAGACTGAAATATAAGGAGAATTTTTTGTTTGTTTGTTTGCTTGTTTGTTTGTTTTAGCTGTTAGATCTGAAAAGAACAATTTAAAAGTGGCAGAAAAGAGGTGGGGGGAAGTATAGGATAAGATTTATATCAGACTGGAAGAGGTACTTTTTGCAGTGTGTTTGTTTGGAGGCTTTGTTTATACTGTGCATGGTGTGATCAGATGTTTCTCTAATTCATTCACAATTGCTTGGATTATTTTACATAGCAAAGATCATGCTATGCTATGTCTCATCAGGTTGTTAGTGTACATGACGCTATACTGGAAATTAAATGTGACTGTTAAATGGCAAAAGACAAATAATTATTTTCAAATCAAGACTATGCTATCAACCTAATTAGCATCTCTCAGCACTTTCAAGGTTTTATTTATAAACATGCTGGGCCAAACATTTTTCTCAGTTGCAACCACGCAAACATCTATTGTGTACATCTGAGAGTTAGTTTTCTTCTGTGTTTGCACTTCATTTTTGTAGACAATGTCTGCTATATTCCCTTCTAAAGTGTGGTGGCAGATGAAATGTGATTAAGGTAGGGATTGAAGGGGAGGTATATTGAAGGCATCACTGTGAGGTATGTGACTGGAAGCAATGAAAGCAGAAAATGTGGTTGAAAACAAGGCTGAAAGACTCAACCCAGTCTCAGGAGTCAAGGGATTTATGAATGAAAAAGTAATATGTCTGAAGGGACTGGTATGAGGAAAGGGACGGCTCCCTGACAATCTTTCTTACACATGCAGCATTTATGCCGCAGCAGCAGCTGCTGCTGCTGACCTTGGCTGCGCTCTCATGGTCGTTTTGAAGAAGGATGAATTCCAGGTCTGTGCCACCACACTCCCAAGCCCCCTTTCTGAAGGGGCGTAAGCACTTAGGGGATATATCTTGCTAGAAAGGAACGCAACTTAGGCTCTCATGTCACTGGGGTGTGCCTGAAAATGTAAAGCTTAAAACGTAGGCCTTCGYCTGGCCCCGGTGAGGTTGCCTGCGTGTGTGGTAGTGGGTGTTGCTATTTATCTTCATCTAGCAGCAGCTGTGAGTCTTGTCGCGTCTTGTACATTCCTCTCCGGAAACTTCACGTCACCCTGCGTCTGGGCAAACCAAAGCCTGGGAGACATACTGCTACGCTGTTATCCTTGGTCAAGTGGCTAGACCTGTGGGAAAAGCGTACAACAAGCCCAGAGAAAATCCGGAGGATGCAGTATTGGTGTGTGCTTGCTATTACGGAGTGTATGTATTTGAAGTGACTTAAAAATGTACCAAAAAGGTGTGAAAACTTCTTATGCTCCATAAAAATATACCAGGTACTCCCCACCCTACCTCTGTTTAAAAGCACATGAAAAATACAGCCATTCTGGCTGACCTTTCTGAAGGGCTTTGTCGAAACAGGTGACATTTTAAACATGTGGYTGATATACTATATAATATATTAATAAAGAATTTTGGCTCAAATGTTTTCCTACAGAGAAACTATTAAGAGAGGTAGAGGGAAGGGTTCTGATGAATATAAAACCTGCTACCTGCAGTACATTAAAAAAGCTTCTAAGAAAATGTAAAAATATAGCCCTGTATGAGGAAGAACAGTTAAACTGTAAGGCATGTAAAAATACTTGTACAAAGGTTTGATCTCAGCCATTATTTTAGTTCATTAAAGAAAATGAAGTAATTACATTTTAAAAAGAAACATGCGCAAGTACATTACC
Source organism: Rhea americana (assembly GCF_003343005.1). Taxonomy (NCBI): domain Eukaryota; kingdom Metazoa; phylum Chordata; class Aves; order Rheiformes; family Rheidae; genus Rhea; species Rhea americana. The sequence goes on along the minus strand of NW_028185361.1, from coordinate 2,040,706 downwards.
AGTTTGAGTACACATAGTATGTGTATTTATAATAGGTTTTCAGGAAGGCAAGTAAGACTTAACCGGGTGTCGTTTCCTTTTAATACACTATAGGACTATTTTTATGATAGGTTCAAAATTCTCAATAGCTATCTTGTTGTGTGACAGGAGTTTACAGCATTAGTTTCACCAGACAAGGACTGGTAGAGTAAAATTAGTCATGTATGTAAATTATAATCATGCTGAATAGTTGTATGTGCTCATTTAGGCATTTTAACAGTGTGTGATGTTATCCTCTCTGCAGGACTAATAAGCATTAGCCATAATGAGGTCAGTCAGTCAGTCAGGCATTATCATGGGATTTAATTGGGACACTGGTCTCTGCTGAAGTGAAAATTAATAACTTTTGTCAATGTTCTGGCGAAATGTTCTGTCTTATTAAACTATGAGGGTCAATTAGAAAGCATTATGTAATAAAGTCCCCAGCAGCAGAACTCAAATTGAGTTATACCACAGTCATTATTCCAGGGCGATTGCATTTGAAAATGGAAAACCAGAGTGCCATATGGAGGGTTCAGGTTATATTTACAAGCATTGCATGTTAAAGCTTCGGCAAGAAGGAAACAATTAAATGTAATATCGAAATAAATCAAAGCACTGAAAGTGCCATGTTGTGCCAGGCGCTTAATATAGCCAGCATACCCCTAGATGTGACTAGGCAAAATGGCACCTGTTTATAAGCCTTGTTTGGGTTCTGTCAGACAGCTTCCTCCCTCTGGATCGCTTGGATGATTTGAAATCTGGGGCACACCTGGAAGGCTCAGCCTGGCACATTGACTCATATAAATAACAGTTTATTGTATGGCTATTAAGACAAGAGATTGCTTTTATTAAAGTGCAGTTATCGTGGTACAACAAATTAAAGAACTTTTAAAGCATGTTTAACAGCCTCTGATACTCCCTGTTCAGTCGTGCTTTGCAGTACTCCAAATGGGAGGGAGGTAAAGTCTTTGCTGGTGTTGATATCCAAAGGAAAAGCCAGCAACGGTGCATGGGGATCAAGGGGGAGACAGGCATATTTCTGTGGGGACGGTGGCCAGCCCAGATGACTGGTTCACAGCAGAGAAGCAGCAGAGCAGAGAAGCAGTGTGGTGCCGAATCGTTCTCTAAATGCACCACAGCACACCTCCACCATCAGTGCATGCAGGCTACAGGATGCATTTTTCAGTTTTGTATTGCCCTGCTGAAGAAAAATATTCAGCCCTCACACTGTAACTTTTGGTCACCATATTGTTTCTACTGATTGCTATTCACCATAAAAGTTCATAGCATCTCAATACAAGGGCCTTTTCCTCCAACACTAACATACCAGACATGCTTGAAAATGAGGCACTCACAGACTGAGATGAGCAAGGGCCAATTTAGGCCCTTCATTAGTGCCTAGAGACGTCACCTAAGTCCATAGTGGAGCTTGTGTACCATAGAGGTAACAGCCTGTCTATGTCAGCCTTCCTCTCCAGGTGGAAGCCTCAGCAGAAAGGACACAACCAGTGCAGAGTCTCTGTGGCACCTGCCTGTGTTATGTCCCCAGCACTGACTTGCCCAGCTTGCATGGGCCACCCCTATAGTGCAGTCTCACAGGTCAGCAGAGCTTCTTAGGTCCACTCAGCACCAGAAGCTCAAACCTCAAGGGCTGGGGGCCTTGCATTACACAGTGAGTCTAGCCAAGCTGGGCTGCTGGAGATGGACACGCCGCTGCTTGTGTTGGTACCACAGGAAACCATAAATGTCCCAGCAGAGAGACATTATGTTGAAGGGCCATCCCTGATCTGCTTTCCAATGCACTTACTATTCACACATGTAAGGATGATTTTCTAAAGCATTCATTGTTTGGCCTGACCCAGCTCCTGTGGAAGTCTCCCTTTGACTTCTACAGAGCAGTGCAAAAATAGTGGTGGGCACTTCTGGAAGCCCTAGCCCTGAGGGTAAATTCTGATCTCAGCTTCTGCTGGTGTCAGTAAGGGTAAAGCCATCTTTACTGGGAGGATTTCTTTTTCATCTTCAACTTTACAGTCCCACAGGATTTTATCTCATTATTACTGGCAGTGTGGGGTAGGTTAATTTTTATAGGGGGCTTGAAGGAGCTGAACTGAACTTCTGTTTCCTTTAAAACTGTTTAATTAGGGCCGAGTATGTGGTTTCCAACTTTGCTGTAAACTGACAGCAGAATGCATGATTTTCCCCTTGCTCATTCTAGTTTGCCAGTAGTGTGGCTTATACTGATTATTTTGGAGCTACTTCTGATTTACACCAGTGTGAAAAGAGATTCCAGCTTGTTAGCAACCTATCCCTCATGGAGTGAGAACATTTTGCAACTCAGCTCAGTGCAGCTGAGAATGTCAGTATATTTGATAAGCATTTATGAACAAAGCCTCAGCACTAGCCCCAAGAGGTCTTGTGCTGTGGATAAAGGTCATCAGCTCAACAGTTAAGAAGCACCTAGCAAGTTTGGAAACTCTATTTTTTGGTTGCCCAACTTTGTACCTGATTTTTCAGAAAGAGTCAGTCACCTCTTCACCTCTCCTGCCTCTGAAAGTCAAGGTTGAAAACATCTCTGTCAGGGCCCCCAGTACGTCAGGGAATTGCGTTTGCAGAAGGAGTTGCCAGTTGCTGGCAGTACTGGGCCAGCGCTCAGAGCAGGCCATTTGCAGTTCTGTGCCTGAACCACAAGACTGTGCTTTCTTCCCTTTAAATAGCGCAGGAGAGCCTGTCAGCTTTTCTCTCTCTCTCTTCAGCCCTGCGTAAGCCACCTTATCTCTTATTTTTCTTCCCGGACAGGAAAAACGTATGCAGAAGGTTGCTGTTTCTGGCAGTCACAGCTGTACATTGTACCTCAGACTCATACTCAGTGGGCACACAGATACACACACACACACACACTCATGCATGTGCATATAAGTACATATAAAAATACACACAAATACATATATATGTATGCACACACACAAGCAGAGCACCCCCAGGCACTGCGGTTCCACTTCAGCATTTGAAAGCAATTAGTGTTGTATTATTGCAAGTATTTTCGACATGGGGAATACTTTTACTACGACAGCATTGCTAATTGCTTTCAAATGGTGAACGTCAACGTTTTCAAGGTGTTGCTGCTCAGGCTTCGTGGATGCAGACGCTCTCAGCCTGAGCACAGGTAAATGCACATCCACATGCAGAAAAACACACATTCACCTGGGCTCACCCAACTGCTGATGAGCCCACAGACATCTCCCAAGCAGCCTTTTCAAGTGCGCAGGACACCATAACTTTAAGCTTCACTGTGTTTTTTTTCCCCTTGGCTTTTTAGCTTTGCTACAAGACTAATGTCAGGGATTTTTGTTGTTATTGGAAGAAGTAAGTGGCTGGAAAAGTGCTGATTCTCCCTAGTCTTTTACATCTACAGTGTTTAGGAGACCTTAACACAAAGCAGTGCCAGGTCTAAGTGCTGGGCTGCCTGCTTCAGTCTTTGGCAAAATGGTAATATTTTGGCAGACGCGCCCTCTGTTAACAAAGAAAAGTTTGATTAATCAGCAGGAGAGAAGACATGGGGGGAAAGGGAGTGGAAAGAGAAAGCGACAGACATAAGATGAAGTCTATTCTAAAAAGTCTAATCAGTTTTAAAACAACTTTAAAAAGGAATAAAAATTCTTAAATCTCTTTGATGATATTCAAAGAGCCTTTTTTAATATATGAGAAGGCACATTCTAAATTCTTAACACTGCTAGTGTCACCAGTCCTTTTTTCCACTAAACCATTTTAATTCCATAATTTAGAAGGCCTTGAAAACTAGCAGGATCAAACTGCAGCGTAATTGGATATACTATGCATTTCCAGGGTGAATCTGGGTCCCTGGTAGGCACAGGAGATTTCTCTCTTTCTTTCTTCTAAGATCACATACAGAGTGCTCATTTGAAAGGAGAGATGCTGCAGTGAACTGGGCTTTTTACAAGGTGGAAGAGCTAAGTGTGCTGCAGGAAAACATTGGCCATTTGTTTGGCACTGAGCATTTCTTTGTGATTGGAGGGAATGCAATCGACAGGAAAATCAATGTGGGTTTACTAAAGAAAGCCAAGCAAGCAGGCAGGGAGAAGTGGCAGCTTGCTGCACTTCCTTCAGAAAAAATTGGGTCCAGATATTTTAGGTCTTTCTACTTCTCTAGCTCTCCCAGCACTCAATACAGAGTGTCTTTATGCTTAAGTATTAGCTTTGCTGATCTGAGTAGTAACTGCAGTAACTGCAGTAAGTAAAGGAAGCTGGGACTTTGGATGTGATCTGGTTTTGAGACACAAGGGACAGTTGCAAGCCTCTTCTGGGGTCCTGCAGGGCTTTTAAAAACAGAAGGCAAGACAGAAAGAGAGAGAGAAGAGAAACATCTGAACATCTGTTGGAAAATCCTAACTGGCTTGTTCAGCTGAGTTCAGCAACAGCAACAGCAACAGCAGAGGAGTTGGCAGGTGTCGTGGCGCTTTAGTTGGAAATCGCTGCAGATGATCTCAAGATATAAACGAGAATAATATGGACAGTCCTGATATCTCCTCCCCTCTAGACTATTTCCCCTCCCAGGAGACAACAGCTATGCTGTATTCTGRGTAACTAGGGGAGGTAGAAAAAGAGCTGGGGGAGCAGTATGCACGCACGCACATAGCTGTCTGTATCAGAGAAGTCCTAGTGTAGTAAACTACTTCCTTTCAGATGGGTTGGGAGTGAAAAACAACAGAAATGACCAGTCTTTCCTTCAAGGATGCAAATATTCGCCTGTGAAATAGACCTGTTTTGGAGCAGGGAAAGGAGAAAGGAGGGTTAATAATACTGCATCTCTTTCTTTTCAAAATTCATGCAAAGTAAAAACTTTAGATTTGTCTCCAGCAAAGTGCTCTTTCTCTCCCTCTCTTTCTCTCTCTTTCCCACACAGAGTCACATGTATGTTATACACATGTTGGTGCTTATATGTCTCATGCACTCTGTGTCTCTCTCAATACACACATATACTCTCAAGTTTAAGAGGACCTCTTAATTTCTTCACTCATTACAGTCTCCCTCTGTTTACACTGTTCCTGGCAGAAACTTTTAAGGCTTACCAGTCAGCAGCCTCAGTCAGGGCTTTTCACCATTTGCTCAGCAATTCACAGTTATGTTGGCTTCGTAGACTTTCCCACTGTACCATCTCTGTTCCACAAGCTAGCCAACAGGCTCTGGACAGCAGGACAGCTAGATCCAATAAATCTGAGACCTGTCTAGGTGCTTCATTTATCAAGAGGCCTAATTTACCCAGGCCCTTTAGACTAATTGCAGATTTGCAAAAAATGCTGATAATGTAGAACAGTGCATTGTGAATGTCCCTTGCCATATTTCTGCTAATGTGTTTCATCTGGAGTACATAAAGAGACAGGGATGCTGATTTTAGACACAGCACTTTGGGGCTAATCCAGTTAAATGATTATCCCTAAAAATCTGCAGTGATGTCATTTTCCCTATAGAACTCTACCAGTTGCCTTGTTTGCTTTATTGTGAGAAATATGTGATCCCAGGCTTTAGAAATTCACTCTATATTCTTGTTTTAATACACTGTTACTCTCTTATCCCACTCTTCTGGCTACTCATTCCTTCTTGTTTACAAAAGCCATTTTTGATAATAGCATGGCTAGCTTGGGCCACTGATTTTTGTATATACACAAACAAGAAAGAGGTTTTCTCMTTTGTGCGGTATATGCAGATACCCACCATCTTTACCTCAGCACCCATGTGCTTCCTTCCACTCCCTCTCCTTTCTTCCTTTTCCCCAGAGACTAGTATTCCACTATTTTTGTCGCTTTTATTACCAATACTGTACCTACCTTTCCCCTCTTCCTCTTCGCTTTGCTCCAAGGTTTCTCTATGCAATTTTTTTCCAAGCTCTACATCCTCCTATCCATTACCCACAATGCTAAAACCCTCTTCCACCGTATCACAGCAGACCTAGCTTTCGTGTCCTACTTCAGACGTCTTCTCTCCTCCCTTTCTCCCATGAGTCTTTCATGCTTTCCTTCATGCCCTGGAAATTTTGTGCACTGCACACACAGAACTACACTGCATAGAGTAGGAAGAACAACATGAACTTGTCCTTCAACCCTGGTAATATTTTGCCCATTTTCTTCCCACTAGACCTAGTGCTCCTTCCTCCTACTGATCAGTGATGCTCTCTGCTTACAGCTCACCCTTGTGTCTCTGAGCACCCAGAGAGCTCTCTGAGGCAAGGGCCAGCTGACCCTGTATGTAAAGCACTAACATTTAGGAATAATGGCTGTAATACATTATTATTGTTATTAATAACAATAATTACAGTGATAATACCAGCACCACCACACAAGTCTCACCAACTCCTGGGGGCAGCTACTATGCAGTCCCCCGTGTGTTTCGCTGCTCTGCTGACATGTTAACAGCTGACTTTTTCACTGAGGACTTGGGGGAGAGTCTAGGATCTGGAATAGATAAAACATCAGGAAATCCTTATTTTGCAGTAAGTGGCTGCATACAGGTCTGTGATTAAGGCAGCCTCAGGAATTTGGCACTATAAATATTACAGAGCTTTGAGAGACATGTGTTTATTTGTTTATTTAGCACCAGCTCCTTCAGTGTATAATCAATGAAACCTTACATGCAGAGATAGAGGAGAGCAATAGGGATGTCTTCTCAGGTATCCCAGCAATGCTGCATGTGGCTTATCAGTGTTCAGCAAGCAGATGGCAACCAAATCCCACTGCTGTGGTATTAACAAGAAGCCCACTTAAAGGTTTCCTCTTGTTCTTTCAGATGCCCCTCAAGCATAACCCCAGAGTTCAGAGAAATTAGTATATGATGAGATAAATCCTGTCCAAACAAAGYGGCTGGATTTGTGAAGAGTAAAACACAGTGGGACTTTGTAGGCCTAATACTGTAAGGGACCATGAGTCCTCTGGAGGGAAGCTCCTCTCCCCAGGAAGTCATTAACACTTGGAGTTTGCCAGCTAAGGATGCACAGGGCTGTCTGGGAAGGTCCTGGGTAACCTGTGGGTTTGTCTCTTATCTCGCCTCATCTATTGCTTTAAAGTATCCTCAAACACCTGCAGCTAACACGCTGCAGAACGGAATAATTCAGCAGGTCTGTTAACCAAGATCAGTGAAAGAAACAAAGTTAGAGGTACTATTTACAGCACTGATACTGAAAAAAACAAATCATCCCTTTTTGTCCTAGCCAAACTTACTGCTCTGCCAAGCCCTGCAGTCAGTAGGTTGGTGCAACAAGACACGTCCAGTTAGGGTGGCTCTGGGACTGGCGTGAGCGCACACCAACACGACAAGCACCGCATGTTTCTCCATAGTGCTACAAGGATGGGGGGGGGAGTTACACAACTGATTTCTTTTGCCTCTCTCCGAAAGCAGCATCCTTGTGGCTGTATTATCTGGATAACCTCCACTTCTAGAATATTGCAGGCAACTTCTAGACTGTCGAGAAGCATTCAAGGGGGAGGTGGAAACTAATGAAAGTCTGGCTGACATTTTGAATGCACGCAGGCATATATCAAAACTATCCCATAGGCACATGTCACAGGGAGAGAGTAGTTTCTCCAAATTAAAGATGGCATTAACCTTCTATCCTATCTTACTCCCTTTACTACTCCCAAACTCTGTAAATATTTCAGATGTCTTTTGCCCCACTCCACCACCACCTAGCCCTGTTAAAAATGGCAAAATGATGAAAAACCCAAATCTGATCCAGGCCCTTCTTTGTCTCTAAGGTAATTAAGTCTCGCTTCCCACCTGTGTTTGCAGTCAAAGGTATCTCATTGTGAGCAGTTTACCTCGGGTTGTTCTTCTCAATTCCCAGAACGCACTGACACCCAAGTTACCCCTATACAGGCCTCTCAGGGGACCCCTGGGCAGTCAGGGTTTGCTCCACGTCACGTCTCCGTGCTTTCATGGTGCTTTCTGTGCACAAACGCATTGCAGGCAGAAACCAGTGAGTAAAGGGGGCTCTTTCTTTTGGGGAAAGGTTGGCACRTTTACCTTTGAGGAAAAGGCATTCTTTTGCCAATGGTGTTAAACCACACTAGTACCTGGGAAATTACAGTTTCTTGTCGCTCATTTGCCAACCTAATATCTGTGGAAATGGCACACCAAATGGAAACAGTAGTTGTGTGGGGAGTGGGATGGTAACTCTGTACAGAGACACTTGGACAGGAGATGAGAGAAACGGTTGAGAAACTGAACAAGAATTTAAGTAATAAATGACAGAGTARCTGTCATGGAAAGCCAATAGGAATTTCATATCGTAACTCTCAACAGCAGCACATACATATTCTTAAGTCCATATCTGGCAAATACTTTTATCTTTAACTTAAAAAGAGGAGGAAATTCACCCTGTGCAGAGATTTTGACACATTATGCAGCCTTATCTAAACTTTCCTAATCAGGAAGGCAGGTCCTGAAACAGTGTCACGTAAGGCCAAGTCAAGCAGCTTTAAGACAAATTTTTGACCAAGCTCTCTAAGGACTAACTGTCACTTACTACAGCAGAACAATGACTCTCCTAACAACAAAGAAATGAGATTACTTTTTTGCCCGCAAAAACATCACTAAACCAAACACTCTCGAGCTCTGCCTTATAGCAGTGCTGCTTGAAAGGAGAAAGAATTTGTATACTGAGATAATAAACTACTGAAAAAATAAATGATGATTTGAAGCTTCAGAGGAAGTCTTCCTACCAACCTTTTAGGCTATATGTTAGTAGAAGAAAATCATAGCAGCAAAGAGACTTTTCTTCCCTATATTGATTTTTGCTACATTTCTGGTGACTTACTGAGAAGATAGCCAGAAGCAATTTATAAGTACAGTAACACCAGCAGACTCCAGAGCACTGGTACTGAAGTGCCATAGGTTGTACAGGACACAAGGATAATTCAGAACAATTTTTTAACCTTATCCTATGTGGGTGAAATTCARCATAAAACCTTTAATTTCAATAGTGTTATGGTGATTTACACAGACTGAATATGTGGCCTGAAGCAGACTTCATTTTACCTTATCCAACGTTCAAGTAAAAAAGTCAAGTAATGAAATACATATTGTCATTTTACAGCATTTTAATAAGATTTTACTTGGTTCAGACAGTCATTTTTTCTTCCTATATATTTGTACTCTTGGAAGAAGATTACTCCAGAACCTTAAAATATCATCTCTCCATCAGAAACACTCAATCTATTACCTTTCACAATGCTGTAGTGTTAACTGGAAATGAGTCTGGAAAAATCAGTGAACCAAGTTCTGCTCTTATTTGCACAGAAGCAAATATTAAGTAATTTCAGAACTGGAGCTGATTAACGTTACATTGCTGGTGGTCAGTCTCTCACCTTACAGAGATTTTACACTAACGTAAGTTCATTGAGTTGAATGTGGGATGTCACGACCAAAAGCAGTAAAACACCTTCATCCTAGTGTTTGCAGATATGATTCATTTACCCCTCTCTGCAAGACAGCATGTGAGGCAACAGGGAAGAATGCCGATACATGTTTTTCTTCTAGAACTGTTATCCTCAGAAAACAGATTTTTCCCTTTAAGGCTGGTCATTAAGGCCACATCTCCTGTATTATAAGCATAAATAATATATGGGACAATTCCCGCTCTGTGAAAAGAAGAGATGGATAGGAAAACTCCACAGTCTGAAGCTGTGGAGAAGAAGAAACTGTCTGCACCTCTTGGTGAGCAGGCTACAGAAAGGTCTTCATCTGGGGTTGTGATCTACCCTGAACCCTCCCACGTCACTGCTCAGGGCACAAGGACCAGAGGGGCTGCAGGACTCCACTAAGCTGCAGTAGGGAGGGCAGCAGCTGGGGCATGAGGGCAGTGAGTTCTGAAACCACTGCCAAAATTTCTGTGGAAGATTCCTTTATTTATCACTCAAATACTACTTCATTGCTGTGTTGAGGTTGTGATGCCTCTTCAAGCACTGAAATTTTCCTTGTTCTGCACATAGTTCTTGGATTTACAGTGGGGAAATACTGCCTATGAGGGCATCCAACAGAAGATTTTAGTGATGTAAAAAATTTCTGGAGAGGGGCTCAGGTTAGTGGAATTTGTGGCTGTAAAAGAGATCCAAGGCTGTTTAAATAAGCTTTGTGACTGCTCACAGTATCTGGCTAAAGGATTACAGCTAAATACACACACAGGTGGAGAAAATACTTTTGTCCTGATTCAGAGACTTACTTTTTTCATCCTTATTTAAAAGACTGGAACAGGTATTCTAAAACAATCAGATCTAATTCCATCCTTACTCTTTCATTTTTAAGCTGGATTTACTCTTGATGTGGTCTATTGAGAACAGCAAAAGGAGCACTGTATTTTGAACTCTACAGTGCCATTTGTACCCAATCAGGTTATCAACTGATGGCATTTTACCTGCTGAGCTAGTAAGTTTGGGATAGTTTTATGCCCCACTATCATGTTTTACCTTCACCAGGAAAACTCCACAGAAAGCTAGAAATTTCAAGCAGGGAGGCAAACTCAGCCCATGGTTCATAGCAGATTTTCTCTCCTACAACTCTTATGTTATCCCAGTTTTCATCCTTAAGGGAGCCAGTGTCTAGCTTCCCAGAGGTACATAYGTACGTACTGAAGTGTCTTCAGCTCCAGCTGAAGTCAAAGTGAGTTCAGGGGTCTCAAAGGCTAACACCAATAGGTCCAATAACGCCTGAGGCTTTGGGTCTGGCCGTTAAGTTTTGCTCACGTGTGTCGTCCTGCTCAAGGTCGATGGGCCAGCTGGCACAAATAAGCATTTGAAGAACTCAGTGTCTTTTTGATGCTTGTTAGTGCTTGTGCACTTTGATATTCTGTRTGTCTAAATCACCGCACAGCATTTTTATTTTTATTTTCATAAAATACTTGAATTACACGCATATGAAATATGCCTCTGGCCCCATGCAGATATTTCCAAAACGGCTAATAACAAACAGATCACAGGGCAGAAGAGCACACATTCTTACAGTCACTTCCAAGCCTAACTGCTCTTCAGAGTTCTGATTACAAGAAAAGCCATGCTGCTGATGTTGCTTTAACTGTGATGTTAAAATGAAAACTCACTGCTGCATCTCAGGGGGATTCAGGAACACTGACTTTGTTGCCCATCTGAAATGGGATAATGTTCTCTATTCCTATCATGTGGGTATCAGTTCCAACTTGGAAACCAGCCTCTTCTCATAATTCAAGCTGGGGCTATACTGATGCAAACCTTCTCAGATATTATAAGCCAGTATGAGCTCAAAAAAAGAATTCACTGCTCAAGGCCAAATAGCTTCAAAGCTAACAATCCTCCAGAGTCGGTGTGAAAGTGTTGAAACTGTCAATGTCAACTTACACCATGCATAGTGAGTGTAAAACTTCAATAATGACATCACGGAGAAAAGGACAAAGGGCAGGCACTACACAGAAAAGTGCCAGTGCTCTTCAAATCTTTGAAACCTTCAAGGATTTATCTGGACTAACACTTCTACACATAGTCATTGGGGTCTTAGGCTATACTGATTAAGGATTTAGCTTATTCAAAGGCTCTCACTGATAGCAAGGATGACAAGGTTTCAGCAGTTATATTGGATTCCATTAGCTTTCACTTAAAAAAAATACCAAAAAAACCCTGAGGATCCTAGTGTTTTTTTTTTCTGCCTCTCATTTTCTCCCTTTGTGTCAGCCTTTATCTTTTTCTTCAGCATGTGCGTGTGCACATGCACGCACACACACATGGACACATATTAATATATATTAATGTCTAGATTTGATTCACAAACGGGTTTTGCAGCACTTATGCTCTCATTTCTCAGAATGCCAATCCCAGAGGAATTGAGTCAGTTCTTCAGGAATTCCCTGAAGCACCACATAACATGTTCACTCATTTCAGCTGCACTTGGGGCAACAGATATGCTTTTAAAAGGGGAAGAACATATTAGAGAGAGGGCAGGATGTTCCAGTTTAAGGGGGGAGGAGGGGGAAGAAGAGCAGCTAATCAAGAGACAAATAAAAAAGTTAGACTCTGTGTGGTTTTGGTGTTCGGATAAAGGTCTGTCCTCACGTTTCAAATGCAAACTGCACAAGTGTAGGTATGACAGAGGACAGCCTTGCTTCTTTGTACCGTACTTTTCAGAGAATCTGCCTTAGGACACAATTGAAGAGATGGAAGAAGAGTAGGAGGAACAGTCTCCTCTCTCTTTCCTCTCCCTTTGCTTTTTGTGAGAAAAGTATGATGAGAATCTGTGTTGTACTGTGCACTGTACAGACATGTAATAACTTTTTAAATAGCTTGCTCAGAAAGAGAGTATTATAATCTCCGTTTTACTAATGGCAAAAGCAAGACAGAGGAAGATGAAATAGCCCTGATTATACTTGCATGCAGCTCTCCTGATTCTCAACCCAGCACCTGAACCCTGAGCAAAGTCTTCTGCTATTTACAGTTAACTTCATCATTTCTACTTTCCTCTGGTTCTCTTGCAGCCACCACTGTTTTCCCGCACCCTCCTATTGTCCCAACACTTTTGGCCCAGTTTAATTGCTTTGCACAGGAGTTTTTGAGTCATCTAAGCTGTGCTGCTATACCCATGACAACCACAGGGAGCTACCAGACCTGACACAGGGCCTGTGAAGAGACCTACATTCTTCTAAAGCAACAGCTGGAATGCAGATAGCATTACCGACAAATATCTGAAATGGCACCAGATACCTAAATTAGAGCAATGGAGGTGTACCATGCATGCTTCAGTGTTTTCCGTAGGTGCTGCAGGAGCTGTTCCACAATTCTCCCAGGTGTATGAGCCTCAAAGGTCCCTAGTCCATTGGATGTCCTGGGGGTTCTGAGGGAGAAGTAGCTAGTTAGAAGTTTTAGGAGACAGTAACAGGGTTCCAGGACACCTACTGCAGCCTTAAAAAACTGCTTCCAGGATTCTCTGTGTTCTCGTGGAAAGCACATGCACCCACTCTAGAGAACATTCTCTGCCATTGTTTTTAATGATGCGGTACAGAAAACTCTTTGAATCTATCAAAGGCATCTGCATGGATCCCAATATTGCAGTCCAAACAGCTTTCCTTGTGTCAGTACCATTCGTGTGGGACAAAGAAGGCTTTTAATAAAAACAGAACCAGCTGAGAGTTGCCCTTGTTTCACACATGAGCCAAAAATGAGGTCTAATGAGACACTGGAGTACCATTCAGAAAGCCCCAAGTTGTTGCGGTCCTATCCAGCTCTGGAATGGGAAATAGTAAAGCTAGATCTCTGGACTGCTCTGCCCAGGATAATAAGTAAGGCTGAGAGGCAGGGTGTGTTATTCAGGCACACAGCTGTTCTCAGACAGCTAACCTGCTTTTAAAACCTGGGGTAATAATAATGTGCTGTGCGATAGCACTGCAGCTCAGCACAGGGAGCTCTACATGACATTTTGGGCAGCAGCGGCCTGGAGGTGCTCCTTGTGGTTTACTCAAGTTCACCTGGGAATGACACCAAATCCCATCACAGTGGCCAATTTTTCTGGGGTTTCTACAGAGAGATTCAGATCGCTCGATGGCTCCTGCAATTATCGGTCCAAAGGTTCCCTAGTGCCTGCTACATGCCACATTTTGCCACCCCCTGCAAAATTTTTCATTGGAGATCTGCCTCTACGCTGAGGAGTGTTATGCTCTGGGTGTATCAGAATGCCACTGTCCTTGGACTTGTRACTTCTGGGCTTTTAACAATATTCTGAGAGTTTATTTTTCCACATTCTTATTGTTGTTATTGACTTAAGCCAACCGCTTATTTTTTTTGTAACACTTGGTCTCCTTGAGAAAGAAGTTACAATAGGAGCAGTAAAGGGGTGAAGGGTTATCACAACCAGGGAAGTGGACAAGATTGGGGGRGTGGAAATACTCTGCTTCATTTGCAAGCAGTTCTTTTCTTTGCTAATGCATTTTTTTGTTTTTGTTTTTCTTGATGTTGTTTTTATTTTTTTTTTCTGAAGGGACTGCACCACAATGCTGACTATTTAAACATTTATGAAGAAGGTTTCACGTATGTTCTGTGAAGTGATCACCTCGTTCGTGTTTCCTTTTGGGGTCGCTATAATAATTGCATACACAGACACCTACACAGCTGAAATAGCTGCTGCTGGTCTGGCTGTTTTTTCACTCATACTGACTTTACACCCACGTTAGGTCACTGTCTTCCTTCGATGTATCCCAGATTTGTATAGTGAGATCAGAATGGGGCTTTGCTGAAGGAGGCTGCTTGTTAATTTTTAAATCAGGCCTATGTAGCATGARGAACCTACATCAAAACAAGAAAACTGCACTTGCAAGTAAAATACTAGAATAATTTAGTTTCTCTTTTGGAGAAGAATTTAGAGGATTCAGTTTATTTTTCTGGGGTGTGTGGGGGAAAATCCTCTTCCAAAATCTTGWCAAGAGTTCTTACTGCATGGTGTTTTTGAGATCACTTTTTGTGCACCCCCAGAATCTGTCATGCACACAATTTTTCTGTCTAAGGACTCACTGGTATCCACCRGTATAGCTCTGTCCTGAACAAAATTCTCATTGGGGCAGAGAGCCAGCAAAATGCAGGACTGCATTTGAATTCCACTGCAGGGAATAAATACTTCGAAGTGACTTGCAAGTCTGTGTCCATTCTCCCATAAAAGGTAGCAAGCACATTGTTGTCGGCCTCTGTAGCATTCCCTAGTTCCAACCAGTTGGAAGAAAAGGAGACCAGACAAAAAGTCAAACTGAGGGCATCTGCTTCACTGATAATACCTGGCCATTAATCCACTAAGACAGCTCAGGCACATGGGGATTTTAAGAACCTCCAGTCCTGGCTAATGCTTTGTTCTGATGCAATGTTTTAAAATGGCCCGGCCTTGAGCCTGAAAGTTCCCAGATGTCCTGCTGTTGTCACCACATTTGGACTAATCCCAAATTTTGAATGGAGTCTTCAACCAGCAGCACCAGTCCTTCTTCTTGCAACAACACAAGTGGCACTGGAGGACATGTACCTTGTGGGTGGGCTGTGAGGGAATGGATTGGCAGCTAACCTCTGACGAGTGACTTGGAAACTGATGACCAGCTCAAGGAATTGAACTATAGAGAGGATAGGAGCAGATAGAATATGCTGTCATCTTCTGGCCACTCAGCAGATGAGATGGCCCATCACCACAGCAGGTAGCTGACGGAGGGTGGTGTGGCTCCCTGCAGTCATACTTTTCTTTCAGTCCTACATCCAGCACTTTCTGGACTTTTCTCTRTAACTCTAAACTAATTTCCATCCTGCCTCATCCACCTTCTCCTAGTGCATCTCCWGTTCCTGTTCCAGTGGTTCCTGCACAACACCCTCTCTCTCATACATCTCACAGGCACATTCTCCTGGAAGTGTTGCTCCAGCCAGGGATGTGTAAGGAGTGGGAGGCCTCACTGGCATTTCAGAATGGGTATTCTAGACTGCTGAAAGCGTTGAAAGCAAATATCACAAACCACACACAAATCATATATCTAGGGTCTATATTTCAAGCCACTTCATCCCCTTGTCAAGGGAATGACACTGAACTGTACCGTCTGTCCCCATATTCCTAACATGCTTCCTCCAAAGAAGWCTTCCTAGTCTTAACAACAGCATGAGAGTCTGGTCCTATTCAGCAAGGAAGAAACAAGGTGAACTAGACAGTGTCTATGAAAAATGGACACAGAAGAGACTGAGAGTCAGTGCATAATGCCAGGATACTGGTAAAGAGCTGAGAGCAGCTGTAAATCATTTGGCATCCACTTGAGATTTCAGATCTTTGCAATAGTTTTGCAAAGTGAAGCACTCTCCCCGCAGAACGCAGTAGGACACAGGAGTATATTCACAAGACTGGTCTTATGACTCTAAGTAACCACAGTCTTGCCCATTGTGTAATGTCATCACTGAAAAGGCTGGTTGTACTAATAGGAAGTGATGGCTGATCCCATTTACAGAAACATTTCTAAGAAGCAACAAGGGGTATAATATCTAAGGGACTTTTAGATTTCCAGATCTCTTCTCCTGGCGGTGCCTGCAGATAAAGGAGAAATAGCCAAGGAAAGTAAGCATTTACTCTCTCTCTCTCTCTCTTTTTTTCTTTT
>NW_028185361.1:1996384-2024432 GCF_003343005.1 Rhea americana | reverse complement strand
AGAGAGAGAGAGAGGTGTGTAGTGGTAAAGGAGGATGAAAGAGTGGAAAATTCTGTAGGCTAATTAGAGGAACACTGTGTTTCCTCTTCAATTTACAGGCTTTCTGTAGCATATTCAGAGGGATAAGTCCTGTACTTAACTCTGCTGGGATAAACCTAGAGCAGCTAAAGGAAATGTTTATGAGAATTTGACCCCGTGTAAAACTGGACTAAATACACCGAYTTCACTGGTGAACAGCAATTACCATGCAGATCTTACCACTTCRTTTATAGACATTTTGCTGGAGGCCTGATCCTTCACTGTTAACATCACCATTTTCACCAATATTAGCTTTGACTTTGATTCCTCCCTGGCACTGAGTTATGTCACAATGTCTTTAGTCCATAAGATACCATAGTTTGTACTATACACGTTATCTCATAGACAGAGAAGAATAAAACAAAGCAGAAAAAAATGAGTTGTCTACAGCCACAGGAAGAATGAATATCTGACACAGTTGCCCATTCCTAAAAATCATGTTTATACAATTCCATTTTTTGATCTCCCATTTCAAAGCCTAGCCCAGCTGTGCATGGTAGAAAAATTTGTGGCTTCTTCTGCTTTCCTGAACGTTCACTACAATCCACTGTGTTGCTTCTAGGAGAGCATGTCTGTACTAGCTGTACTTACCTATCTTCTGCATGCAAATTAGCAGCAGCATGTGACCTACCCAGAAATAACCCCAGCATGCATATTTTTTTGGAAACAGAAATTATTCTTACAGATCAGTCTTACTCAGGAGACTCTTTTCACCCTGGGTCTTGCTGAGAGCACTATCTTYGGATATGATTGAGTCCAGGATAATCATGACTGCTAGGTGGAATCACAAACACACTCTCACCAGGAGGAAATGGACTTAATGCTGAGGACTGCAGCCATCATCTTTTCGAGGTTCTCATTTGTACCATGTCTACATTAGGTGGCATGAACTCCTGAAAATGGAAACCACTGTGTTTCACCCAGCCCAGCKGGACTGATCTTCTGCGCCATTTCAGTGTCACACCTACTAGTTCGCCGTTTCTAACAAAGCTTCCATGCAGAGTAAACAGCCTTAAAGGCTGCTRTGCCTATCAACTATTCGAACTGGATGTGCTTCCCCCTCTCCCGTCTCCCTCACACACTGAAGAGCACACACACATACACACCCGTGCACCGAAGTAAATGCACTGCACAAGGAACTGCAATGGATATACAGTATTTCATATTGAAGCGTCAAGCTTGCCTTCTAAATCAGATACATCATCTATTGACTCCAACACTGTAAATCACCCATTGAAACAGATGGCTTCCCTCGTGAATTAGACGGGCAGATCATCTACTAAATCATCTCCATATTGAATCCAGCACAGTACACTGCAAAGCGAATAGCCCTACAAATCGACTGTGCTTAGAGGAAGCACTACAGTAGCTACACGGGTTACTGCCAAAAAGGCTGGGCACAGCCCGTACCTGAGCAGGCTGCCGGTGGACTGCTTGTGCAGATGATGAGAGGCTAATCAAGAACTACGATAATCGCTCTGACATATACTAACTTGTAAACCTACCTGCAGTAGTTTAAAGGATAATCATACCCTCCAGCTGCAGGGATGTACGCCCATACCTCAGCTGCTCCAGTCCATGTCTAGTGCATTAATTTAAACTGCCAAGCTGTGAACTGAAGCAGCTGAGACTTTGGCACCCCACACCCCCGTTTGCCCATTTTGCTGACTCTGCAAGGAGATGGCAATCCCCGTGGCAGGGATGGCACASACAGTCAGGGCGGCACCACAGTAAGACTTGATTTGCCAGGAAATGTTTGTCAGGGCCCTAAGGGTACAAAGAGCAAAAACTTTTAGTCAGGGAAAAAAATTGTGTAGCATACATCAAAAGAAGAATACAAAGGTACCCTCTTGCCTATGCAGAAGAAATAATGGGTAGAGGCTCGACTCTTTCCCACTCTTATTCTCGTCACTTTCAGAGGACTTGTTCCTACAGTCTCATTCTCTTTTCTTTCTGTAACCCTTGTCACATAAATGAGGTTTTTTCATTCGTTACTCATGCCCTCCATGAAAGGCAGCAGTAGACTCCGTGTGCTGTAATTGGACTGACTGGCTGACTGATTCCTGTTCTCTCCTCGTGCAGCCTTGGGAACCTGGGAGAAAAAGGTGGAACAGCCAGCTACTCAGAAAGCCAGACTGTTTCAGAGGTTAAGGAGTGGAGCATACAACTTCAGTCTGTTACAGATGAGTGGGCATTGAAATTGGGATGTCTTGTTCCCAGTACTTCCTTACTATGATTGTCACATGGATGACAAAGGATGGGAAAGGAGGCTGTCCTCATTAAGGACTTTTCAGGGGGAGGACAGTGTTTGCAAGAACAGTATTACACTTTCCTTTATGACAGTATTTGGCAAATAAGATACAGAGAGCCTAGTTTAAGTTAGTCTTAGACATGGTAAATGCTGTGCAGGTTCAGAAAACATGCTGTACACACCCAGATGGGCCTCAGCCAGTCTTTCTGCTGTTATCTTGGGCATTGCTTGCCATGGAAGAAGAATGTCCGAAATGCCTCAGCGTCAGTACATCCAGACTGACAGTGATGCACTTACTGGGTAAAAGCCACCACTGAATTTTAGGTACAGACTTGCAGACCAACTTTTCTCTTGCTCAGCACATTCCTTTTAATTGCATTCCTTTTACCCTCTCACAGAGCAGGGTTGAAGGAGTCACTGATCTTGGCCACTTGTACTGAAGAATTTTAATATTCCAGCAGCTCCACACATCTACAGCCTTATTGAGGTGTTTTTTCCTTTTCTTTCCTCTCCTTCTTCTTACTGCTCTAGCCTGCATCAAGCCTTCATCTATCCCCACTACTGTTTCAGCTTTCTGTACTTCCCCTACACTGATTCCTCAGCTAAAGCCAAATGCCAAGAAACTCCTCTAACTCAGAAGAAGAGCTCAGCACAGACCCAGCTCTTGCTCATTTGGAGCAATGCCAATGCCTTGCTCCTGAGCCTTTCTGTCAGCTGTGTGTCACTAYGTCAGATACTACCCAAGCTGTAGCTATTTGTATCCCAGCCCTTTGGATAACCTGGGGCAGAAAAGGACTGAGGACTTCCACCAAAACCGTGTGTATCAGAGGCAGAAGTGGTGAGGGTACTGATACATTTGTTGGGTAGAAGACAAAAGAAAGAAAGCATTGCAAAGCTGCCTTCCTTATTTTTCCAGTGTGTCAAATGCAACTATCCAGAATTCTTCATTTGAGAGGGAAGGCAAGAGGTGTAATATTTTGATGACTTTCCTGTGCTTGAAATTCCTCAGATAGGAGGGAATAAAAAAATGTGTAAATATCCAATAATAGGACCTTTTTCTAAAGTTTGTAGGATTTTTACAAACATTGCAATTCATAAAAGATTGTATTTTTTGATGTCTGAATTTGACATTATCTGATGTCAAAGCATTGTTCCTCTTATGTTGCCTATTTTTACCTCATGCTCTGCCAACAGAAAGTAAAAATGT
Organism: Rhea americana; assembly: GCF_003343005.1. NCBI lineage: Eukaryota > Metazoa > Chordata > Aves > Rheiformes > Rheidae > Rhea > Rhea americana. The sequence goes on along the minus strand of NW_028185361.1, from coordinate 2,020,896 downwards.
AAACATTACTTAACAGTGCTGTGGAGAAGTCATACTAGAATCCCAGAACTACTTAAGACAGCTATTTATTCCAGAGAACTCATTTTTGTTCTAAAATATTTGAATTTTGGATTTCAGGCTACGATTGGGATCTTTGGGATACAGATTCAGCTTTTGCAAATGAATAAATAAATGAATAAATGAAATCCTGTCTTTACTGGTCACTCCTACATCTATGGTGTTGCCTAGATTGGAAATCTTATGATAGATGGAATATCATCAGTGCTTCAAACAATGGTCTCAGCTTTTCTAAGCCTTGTGACATAGTGCTTAATGATGCTTTGGAACAACGATGATACCTTAAATCTTGATCCCAAACCACTGTAAGCAAGACTGGCAATATTGTTGTGGTGGGTTTTGGTTTCCATTTCTTTACTCTGTCTGGTTTTACTTATCCATTTATAAGTTCAGAGCATTAGAAAAAATCTAAAACTTCTTCACAGTGTTTTTACTGGCTCTGAAAAGTTGATCTACCAGGACAGGTGACTGATACATTGAATTTGGTCCATAAGGTAATTGTTTAAATGTTATAGCAGCTTTAACATGTCATCTGTTGAAGTTATTGGTGATGCAGCTATTAAACATGCAGTATGGATAATATTTACATGATTTACTGGGTGACGTACAGTTTTTGATTCAATGGTAATGTATTTGATTCAATAGGTGATGCATCTAATTCAACTGGGAGTCCATCTAATTCGAAGGTGATGCATTTGATTCACTAGCTGATGTACCTGATTTAGAAGGTGATGGATCTAGTTCCCTGAGAATGATTCCAATTCCCTCATGCAAGGCATTTACTTCAGTGTGTGATGAATGAGCTTTAATAATAATACATGTTTCTCCGATAGTGGATATATTGGCTTCAATTTATATTCTAGGTTCCCCAGATCTGGATTGTAGTGACACCTTGCAGCCACGATTCAGGTGAGGATCACAAGAGGTGTGAAACATTAGGCACTAAAACAAAGGGACCAAATTATGCGATAAAAGCCGTGCTTCCCAGATGAAATATTTTTACCAGATGTGATGTGGGGATACAAATGCCTTGTCACTGCTGTTATTGCTACCACTGTACATGACGAAAATCCCCAAATCCATTTACCTTTAGTGTCATTGCTGGGATTACATACTCAGTACTTATTTCCCCAGAGCTATAAGAGCTCTCAAATAGCAGCGTCTGAACTAACAGTTCCACTCACCTCGTTTTGGCGAGTGCTGTTTATTTTGTTAGAGGCTGGTAAATATTTAGCAGTGATGAAAATGAGGAAAAGGGCGTTGGCAAGGACCTGTATCTCATGTGGTGGGGAGYATCAGGACAAGCACCTCTGTGACATTCTGCAACTTGCCACTTGTGCACTGGGATCATATTCTGATGCAAAATCTCTCTTAGGTGAGTAAACGTTATCCTTTCTAATGTCAATCCGTCATGTTTCTGCTGATTACTGCCTACCCTTGAACCATTTCTGAATAGTTTGGTCTCATTACCCAGTCCACCTCTGGCTCATATTCAAAAATAAGCAGAAGACTTCATTTTCCTCCTCTTTGAACATGATATTTTGGTTACATTTTCAGCTACAAACATGCTAGCAACCTTTGCCTGTATGCCCCCCCCCCACCAAAAAAAAAAAAAGTTGCTCTCATGGGACTTGTGTCTCTTTTCAATGCCATGGGCAGCTCTGGAGCAGTGGATATTGTTTATCACTTGTGCTACAATAATGCGTTGGGAGGAGGGCTTGTTTCAAGGGTTTAGGGCCAAGCATCAAAGAAGATAGCCAACAAGCTTGCATGCATGTTTTGTTAATGTGCATCAGTGCATGGCTACAAACTTGAAGCAGTTTTTCAATGAGATCTCAGAGCCCTGGAAACCCAGTTCAGTGCCCAAAGTAGCCCTCTTCTATGTACCAAGCCAACTTTTTTCCTTATAACCTCTCCCTTCCCATATCCCCAGTGAAGACTTGGACTTCTGGGTACAGCTACAGTCTGTACAATATAATTTGTGCCCCACTCAGAACTGGGGCAAATGCCTCACTTGTCGTGCCCTTGTTACCACTCTGAGGGGCATGTTCATTTTCATGTGCGTGTGGAAATTTTCTTCTTCTACCTACAGCTGGTAAGTCTGCCTTTTGCAGACAAGTAGCCAAASAAGTGACAGAGGATGTGTAGTGTTGCTATACAAGCCAGAGTCTCCAAATGCTAAAAACAATGTGTTAAATACTAAAATGAGTATCTAATCTTAAAAAAATAATAATAATAAAAATTCTTTCACTCTTTATTGCTCCAGGCTGTGTCTAGAGATGTACTGAAGTTGTTTCAGGAGTCTTAAGTAATCGGCTTTCTTCTATCCRCTGAGTTTTCAGGGTTGAGATTTGTGCACCTCTATTTGGTATCATATGTTCAGACGGAATACATTAACACCTTAGYGTCTGATCTGGGGAAATGGTGTTGTTTTTCTACCTTTCATTCTTTTCTCTCTGTCTTTCTCTCTTTATCTGCCTCTTTTCCTTGCTTTCCTCCCTTCTGTCTAGGCACAGCAGTGATTGAAATCTGTTTTTTCCCTTACGAGATATGCAGTGACATCCATCCACTTCTTCTTAATGCCGAATCAGTAAAATATGTACTCTGTCTTCAGTGAATAAGTGTATTAACAGGCCTTTGCTGTTTTAATGAAGAAAATGAGAAATAATAAGGCTATAAAATTAAATGGCTTATGGTGATGGTGTCAGCTCTTAAATGGAATTCAAACTTTGAATACTACTTTGAAGGACTTCAGACCTGCAATGACCCACACTGCTCAAATACTAGACRGGAGCTTGAATGTTCTTCATATCTTAAGTGGTTCCACTTGACACAACAAACCTTGTCAGCCCTTGTTCAATGTGACATGTAGTAAATTGAGCAGGCTACACTTGCTGGTGATGAGAAAGCAAGGAAAATTAAGAATCTCAAGCACTGGCATTTTTGAAATCACCTGGATCTTTTGGAGGATCTAGAAGATCAAAAATGCAAGAATTTCTTTGGTCTACATGTTACAGTCACAAATATATATGCATTGGTAGAACAAAACTCAACATTTATTTTTCCTTTCATCAGGTATCCTGCCCTCTCCTTCACCAGTGTTCTCTCCCAGCCAAAAGCGTAAACCCAGTGTATCAGGTTTTGGCCCTGTAAAGTTGCCATTAAAATTAAAGGAAAACAAGCTATAGTCTTGTAGTCTTGACCTTGGAATTTTCTCTCTCTCTCTCTCTCTCCTTTTTTTTTGGTAGGTAGTTTTACTTTTAATCAAATCACTTGACTAGTAACTATGAGGTCAAAATAGGTTACACTGCCAAGCAGATCCTGCCTGTCTGCTCCTGTACTAACTTTAAATGTTCCTGTGGGCTCCAACTCCCAGACTTCTGAAGCTAATGTCATTTTATTTACAAGTAAATGTCCTTTCCAACATTCCCCTGCTTTTTTTGGTAACAACAGAGAGCTGGGGAAGAAAGGGGGAAAAGGCACATTGCCTCAGGGCCGGGAGTGACTAGATATACAGCTAATTGTTTTGGCTACTTTTTAAAAACCTCTCCCAAGGGCTGAAAAGCTGATCTCACCAGCAGGCAGATGAGCAGATGAATTTGTCTCAAGCTCAGTCTGTGCCTCCCAGACCTACAAGAGTCTTTGCATGTTACAAGGTTTGGAAACTGTAGACGATGCACTCTCTCCTCTCGGTGCAGAAGTGCCATAGGCACTGTCATTAGCCGAGCACTGCCCTTTTTACAATTACAAACCCTGCCATGTTGCACAGAGGAGGTGCAGCTGCTGCTTCTTGGGGTACCGAGTAAAGCACACTCCTGCGATGGCCCCCAGAGACCCGTGYGCAGCATAGCTTATTGAAACAGATGGGGTGAGGGAGGGATGCTTCATCCACAAAGCACATTTGTCTAAATACAAGAAGAATGAAAACACAGCACTTATCACTGGTGCTTAATCTTAAATCCAGAGAACTTTGGAATGGGGAGATAAACGCTGTGCTTGCCATGGTGTAACACACAAACACATAAAACACCCTWCTTCCTTCTTTCTTGATTTTTTGAGCACATTCGCCATTTAATAAACCTACAGAAAGCAGACAGGCTGCACCTATGAGCAAGCTGAGAGATACTGCAGAGCATTTAAAGTCCTGTGAGCTCATCTGAGCCCTGCGCTTTGCATCCATGTAGTGAAAGCACAGTACAAAGTCCTCACCGCAGCATGCAGATGTTGCTCTTCCAGCTTCTTATTCATGAGACCTGGAGTAGACTAACATCATTTGGGCATTTTTAAGGTCTTTCAGTTACAACTCTCACAATGTTTACAAGTGCCAGAGAAAACAACTAGTCTCTGCCTCTGTAAGACACTTGAAGACAGTTTTGTCCTTATTTATTTGAATGGGAAAACTGAGAACCAAATGTGTGGTGGAATAGCAGGAGTCAGAAGCAGATCCTGGAGGTGAATTCCATACTGTCTCCTTTATTTAGGTCTTCAACATACGTTTTTCTGCCATGAAGTGAAAATTACTCTGTGAAGCATCAGTCAAGGAAGACAAGGTGCTACAGATAACCTGTTCCTCTCTCACGTAATCCTTTCTGTCTTAGGCACGCAGAAGGTTTTGCCTCACAGAAGTCACTTCGCTCGTGCTCTTTTATGAAAGATACAGGGAAATTTTCAGCATCTTTGATACTACATGATGCTTCATAGCAGTAGTATTTCTGGGAAGGTGTTTATCACAGCTCCCTCTTCTATGAGTTTGGCTAAGGCTCATTGCTCTATTAGGACTATTGGGGCCTAGTTATGTTAGATGCCGGACTAGAACAGCTGGGGCAATGGAGTCTAAATTAACCTCAAACAAAATGTTGAGCATGATGCTAAATTAAAGAATAAGAAAAGTATTATTTTCACAGATTGTCTTCTTACTCTCTCAGGTCCCACATCCRACAGCATAAATCTCTACACCTGCTTTAAGATTTGTCATTCCTTGGGCTTCCTGAGAATTCTGTGATTTTTACTATTAAAGTGAGAGAACTGGAAATTCTTGAGGAAAGACTCAGCCCAGTCATAGTAGCCAGGACTTTGAGCAGATGTAAGTCACAGCAGTATGAAATGGGAGTGCTGTCACATCTCTCAAGTAAGAGGAATCTAAATAGATGGTTTCATCCACAATAACTGTAGGGTTTTGAGGCACATATCTTTCCTTACATGTATCCTTACTTTCCAGGGGAAGGGATGTAAGGATACCAGTGCTTAACTGAAATTGCCAGCCTGTTCTATCTACAWTGTATTCTTATCAGGTAAAAGAACTGCACAGCAATATGCCAAGGGATGTATACACCTGGCATACAAATAGCCACCTCATTGTCCCAGTTACATAGATTATAGTCATATGCAAGTAAAATTGTATTTTCACTGTTCTGCTTGCAATATTCCTGTTCAGACAGTCATCTTCTTTAAATCTTGCTAGCAATCTGAATGGCAAAACAGTGTGTTTCTGTAGGAAAATCACACACTGGTCTGGGTCTCAGGATAGCAAAGGGACCATAAAACTAGATCGACCAGCCAGCTGAGAATTTCCCTGGAGAATTTTCTCAGCTCTTGGCACAGGGGACATCTCAGGGATGTGGCCAGGAGGGAGGAGGAAAGGGGTGTGCACTGTGGCACAATCCTTGGGGGCTCTTGTTTGTTAAAGCAGCCTCAAGGTTGCCCTTAATTGTGTTGTGGGCTGCACTGGCTCCTACCCAGCTGCTGGGGTGTGAGAACGATAAGTATGGCAGCGGCACCGCGCTTGCCTTCGCCTCCCAGCTGCAGCGAGCGCGGCTTGGCCAGGGTGCAGGCGGGAGCCTCCTGGCTGCTTCCCGTGGCTCAGCTGCTGCACTATGACATGCCGCTCGAGGAGTTTATCGCTGGATCCCAGCTCGGCCCTATGGGAGCTATCACCCCTGCAAGCATCCATACGTTTCCCAAATCATGCCTCCCAGGAAGCCTRCACACAACCTCCCCCCCCCAACACACACACACGCACAGTTTTCCTGTGTGGGTGCGGGTGTTTGAGTCCACATGTGCGCTTTCCAGAGTAAAATGGAAATGGATAGTAGAAGTGAGACAATAAGTATTCTGTAATTGAGATACTTCTTGTAAGGAGGAGTTAATTAATCCCACAAAAGAAATAAGTCATTCTTTTACCACACACGAAGACAGAAGCATACTGGCCCCAATGAACTGACCATGTTCCCCTCTTCTCCTCTCCACCAATGTTTTATGCCTTCCTCTTTTTCTCCTTTTTGGAGAACGACTTGTAATTTCAGTTTTGAGAGGTTCATTTTTCACCATTTTGTTTGATTCCTGTTAAACAAATAAAACTAGACCAAAGGTAGGCCTTTGCAAGCATCTGTGAGATACTTAAATTAAACTTGCCTGCACAAAACAAGTATACTCCCCATCTTTTCACCTTTATGGGACATGTAATTAAAAGCAATTCCACATAGCAGAAAGCCTGTCAGTTTCTTTACCAGCATACACAGATAGACAATCTGTAGGCCAGGACATCAGCCATGGCCTTAGGAATGTCACAGCCAGAAAACTCAGTTTTTAAAGCATGTCTTTCCACTCACCTCATTAACAGGAAAAGGGCTGTTTTGCAGTTTTTTACGCATGCATACATGCGCCTGTCATGTATCAGTGACCATCCTTCCATGAAATATAATCTGCATCTAGCAGTTATGCCTTAGCTGAACAAAGGTTAAGGGACGCTACAGTGGAGCTGCAGCACCAGCAAACTTGGGGTACCAAACACGCTGTAGAGAGAGCACTAAGCACGGTAATCTCAAAATGTCAATGTCGTGGGCAATTGTAACAAAGAACCACATTAGAGACCCAGTGCTCCAAATTAGCCCTTTCCTTTCTCAACAAAGATCAGTGCCGAACGGTAATACCTTCTCTTCTGAGCCTTTTCTGTGTGATTTACTAAGAGACTTGAACTAGAAGATCACATCCCTGCTCATATTATTGGAGAGGTAAAATAAATATATGAGGACAGTTTTGATCTGCTAAATTGCTCTGACTACTTAAGTCAATTCTTCTGAGCTTTGTCCTCCTTCAAGTGCCCCCAAAGCCCCACCTGCCCTCACTTCATACTCTCCACCCGGCAAAGGCCATGCTGTTTATGCTACACCTTAACACAGAGCTGGAGAAAGATTATGAAACAGGGAAACTATCCAGGAACAAAATTGGATTTTTTTTCCATCTTCCAGAGGTAAATAAAAAGTCAAGCCCATCTGACAATGGGAAATGGGATTCAAAGCAAAAATAGAACCCCACAGTTTGTCAGATATCCAAGTTTTTTTTTTTTTCTGGTGAGAGGTTTTCATAAGAGCCATAACCCCTTTTGGTGGGGTTACATCACCATTTGATCTAAACCCCCACACTAAGACTACATCTGCTACTAAGCTGTGTTGTAAATGTCTTTAATTTTTATATTTCATCTGAAGGGAGTTGTTAAAGTGAGTTTACAGGGTGATGGCTCTTTGAATAAAAGACATCAGGACTGAAACAAAGCTCTGCATGACACTTAATTTTCACTCTAATAAGCCCTCCTAAAACATTACAAGATTTTGTTTTTCCCTGAACTTGCTTTCCCTTCATGCATGATTATTCTTTTTTTTCCCCTCCTCCTTTTTTTTTTTTTTTAGGACACATTTGAGGAGAATGGTTTTATTTTTGCCCAGATGACACCACTTCTCTTTTCACCCTAAGCCAGATGTGCTCCTCTCTCTGAGCGAAAGAAATCTCTCTGAAGTTTTTTTTTCAAAGTCATTGCTTTTATTTAGATTTTTTAAACTATTATTCTGGACTCTCAGAGGCCTTCAGTTTGACTTTTGTCTGTGAGGGTGGGAAGGGATCCTCCAATCTGTTTGTGCTCAGATCTTAAGGTCCCTTTGGATATATTCTCCAATACATGAAAAATGTTCCTTCCTGGCTGAGCAGAACAAAGTGTGGGACCCTTCTTGATCACCTGGAGGGGTCATTGTAGAGCAAGCATTAAGTATTATCTTTCCCAATCCCAAGTGCTTTTATTGACTCCTTTGGCCCTGAATAACAGACAAGAAAGAAAATGTGGAGTCCAGGCTTTTGGCATGGCAGCTTAGGTTTGAGAATACTTCTACAAAACCATCAAACCTGGCTGGTTTGATTTTTGTTTAAGGGTCCTGGAGAACAAAACAAACAATTAGGGATTGTGGACTTTGGTCATCCACCAGAAAAGTGCAAGAAAAGAAAAATCTGCTCTACTAAAAAAGAAAGGGAAGAAATAATATCAATATTTACAAACCAAGAAACAGATCATAGGAAACCAAGAGGTCCCATCTGCAATGTGATATTCATCTGGAGAGCAGTGTTGTCACAACACAGGGAAATTCAGGCAAATTTGCAGCCCTTGGAAAGGAGGGAAGTAAGTATTTGCATCTCTTTGGAGATGTGGGTTTGAAAAGATTTCAAGCATGTAAGAACAGCATGGGCCCTGTTCTCCAGACAGGCCTGAACCCAGAATACTGTGTTGTAATTGAACCTGGGGCTTCTGGATTATGGAATATACAGAAATTACCATCAAGATGAGATGAGAAGTGTTTTCCTCTCTTTTAAACCAGGAAACAGTAACAAACCTCCTAAAGGAATATTATTATTATTGCCACAGTAACGTACTGAAACCAACCACTCAAAAGTCAGTAAATTTCATAAACAAATTTTTCCCACAAGATTTATACAACCATACTGTGTATTTATTTTTGATTTGCAATTTCATTCTTAAATGTACATTTTATTGGATCATACTTGTCATTAGTGCACATCATAAATACAATAGTAATCATCAGATTCATAACTAGCACTCATGCAGAGCTGTACATAATCACAATTCTCCACAAACATACTTGCCGCATGCTCAGAGTTCAAGTGGTAATTCCTAACTAAAGAACAGTGGAGATCAGGCTTGTGCAACACTCATAACCATCTGTACTCCTGGGGCTCCAGAGTGCAGACAAAAGCCTGACTCCTGACTCTGAAGTACTTCTTGTCTGGACTGTTTTTCTGTGTGGACATATCCTTACTTTCCCTAAAATTGACAGGAACAGCTGAAACCCAGAGTGTGCACCGGTTTTCTAAAAAAACAGCAGCTGACTTCCCATTTCTCTGTAAATACAGACTGTAGAGATACAATATTATTTTGATTTCTAATGTAGATATAATCTACTTAGATTTGAGCTATTCTCTTTTATGCTGCCCTGTTAATATGTTTGGATATAAACCCTTCCCCTGCTTCAGAAAACTTCTAAAAACCCATCTTTCTGTGAGGTATTCCAGGTGCTGGACTACTCCCCACTCTGTGGGTGTTCTTCCTCAAATTATTTTGTTTGTATTGAGTTGTGCCTTCAGGGCCTTATCTTGCATTCCTTGCACACCCAGCACTCGCTGGAGCTGGTGCAGGTACAAAAGGCATTTTTGCTTGCCCTGGGAACTACCGAGATTTCACCTCCCTGCACCACCGGCGTGGGGCCCCACCATCCTCGACACCAAGGACTGTGGCATTACGGTCACCTCTGCACCAGGCCCAGTCCTGAGTCCAGCTCCTCTCCCTCCCTCCCTGTTTTTTGGATGGCATCATGCATGGGGTGGCATGCATGGCACCCTCCTGGACTTCAGAAACCTCTGGAGGTTTCTGAAGTCAGCAGACACTAATGCTTTGTGTCTCAAGCCACTTAGTGTCTGCCATCCAAGACACTGGAAAAATCTCATTCCCTCCTTTTGCCACAGTCCCTCCCCCACCACACTCAAAAAAAAATCACTTCTTCAATGTTTGTGGTATGTGTATTATATTTTAGTCATAGTGATTCTTTCATATCTAGCCTTATTAAAAACAGACTTAGCAAAGTTAATTAAGGGTAATTTGCATTCAAGTTATTCATTATTTACTTATCTTTGAACTGCAAACTGTAGGAATGCCATTTGTTCATTAAAATTCCCAGTCTTTGCCCACTTTCCCTTTGATAGCATAGTGGTTGAAGAAAGTTATGCTTAGCTGCTGACTAACCATTCTCTGCACACTGCTGAAATGGCTGCAGGCCATTATTTCAGCATTAGAAAGTAGTTAATATTGAATGCCATGAAGTTAAATTTGTGTTCATTTGCTTATTATGTTGGAAATCAGTTGTTCATTCTGAACAAATTTCCCAGCACCGCTCTCAGCCAAGCTCTGCAGACTCAAAAACATGCCGTAACAATACTAAGAAGGTGAGGAGATTTAAAAAAGGAGGAGAGGGGAAAGAGGATTTAAATAGATCTATGACAAAGACATGACTACAACCCACTGCCATGGATAAGACTTGTTTCATTTTCACAGTCACCACCTTTGTTAGTCCCTTTTAATAGCACATGGAAGAAGATGTCTGCTGTTTATTGTTAACCACTAATCCCTGAACAATTACACATCTGTTAAATCCTCAGAAGGTCTTGCTGTGTGCTGTTTTTGGATATTGTAAATTGGAAAGAAAAGCAATGGCAACTGTCTTGCTGACAAGGAGGATGCGCCCGTTCGTTTGGTAATCGCTCAGATGGGACTGTCGCTCAGCTGTCTTCTGGTTGCCCTGGTCATGCCCACCTTCATCCCTCTGCAGCAAGGGGACAATACCACCAGGACATGAGCCATAGCAAGACCCAATAAGCAAGACAAGTAACCACTGGCTAGACAAATAACCTCCACAGGGAGCTACAGCGCTGGCCAGATCCCAGTGCTCTATGTGGACTGGGGCAAATCACGCAGAACAAGTTTAGACAGTTAGTGCCTACTCAGGGATTACTGTTTTTCAATGCCCCAGGTTGATCTTCCAGTTCCAAGGCAACCTAAAAATGATGCCATCTTCCAATATTCCTCTGCCTCCCGCTACCCTCCATCTCCTGAACTAATGAGCAAATAAGGAAAGAAAATTAAAGAATAAAAAATGTAAGCAGTGATAGGGTGAGATCAATAAACTGTGGATTGCTAGCACTGAGTGAGCCTGAGTAATCTTCTGCATATTGCGAGCTGAGTTAACTTGCAAGAGAAATATGTTCCCTCTTATTGTCCTGTGTCTCATTGTGGAAAAGGAAGCGGGGACTGCAAATTAAAATATCCTTGATTTAGCTTCCAAAAGGAGTGCTCAGGAGTTCTTCCTCTACTGCCACATGCTAAAAACTGAAACATGTGCACCATTACACTATAATGAGAATATTTTATTATCATTTTCAGTCGCACATACCTGTAACTTCTTTTATCCTGCCCTCCTAACAAAAAGTCTGGTTAAAAACGCTCTTGTGGGTAGCATCAGCAGAAGATGCTCTACTCTACATCAGCAAAGTATTCTGCTGTTTCAGACTCACTGCTACAGGGCATAAGGTGAAAGATTCGGTAATAGTAACCCATTTAATACCAAACAGAATAGCGGCGTAATGGTAGTGGAGATTTCCCAAGCTGAAATACGCTGCATTGAGGATTATTAGCTAGGTACGTAAGGGGATAAGAAGAGCTCAGACAGAAGTGGACAACTAATGACAGTAAACCATTTCTAAATATATTTGTACCATATGAGCTTTGCACAAATAATGAGAAATCTCTGAGTCACGAGTCCAAGGAATCTCTTAAGGACAGTTCCTTTCCTTGCACCATTCATCAAAGATTTTGCTTGAGGTGACACTGGTGGGCAGCAATTTCCCCAGGCCTTGGAAGAAGGAAGCAGTGACGGCGGTCTCTTCAGTCCCAGGGGAATCTATAATGAAAGTCAGAGCAAGAATAAAAGGAAGTTTGAAAGATTATTCACAGTATACATACACAGCCTATTAGTGTAGTATATGAGTACTGCGGTGATAATGGAGCCAAATTTGGGAGCCAATGGGTCCAAAAGTGAAAGAAAACATGGAATTTTAAGCAACAAAAGAAAATCTCATCTCACAGTAGCAGAACATTCATATGCAGTTGTAGCTGTCATTTCAGCAGACACTAGCTAACATTTACAGAGCTAGAGATGCCATCCTCCTCTCCTAAAATCTGGGTATGACAAAGCAGAAAGTGAGGAAAACCAGAGAGTTTAAAATAATTATCTAGATGGGAACTTGTGTTTACACTGCCCTTGCTAGAACCTGCCAAATGCTAAACAAGTAAGTCTTATTCTTCCATCTACAGCTGATGGAGATATATGCTGTTTATATACTGACCACTACTCAGCTGTGAAATAGGCTACAGTATTTTTTCCTGCTGAAGGCATAGCTCCTTTTTGAAAGGAAAAGAGAAACTAAATGCCAAAAGGGGGGAAAAATTGTTATTTAAAGCTCTGTATGTAAGAATTTTTCTAAGCAAATGCCGTCTACTTAGTATTTACTGCTAAGCTCTCTCACCTCAGAAATCATCAGCTTGCCACAAAGGGGAGGGGTGCAAAGGCCTGTTGAAAAAATTAAATGACCTGTGTTCTGCATTTACTTCTGTTTGCATAAGAATAGGCTACAGTTTAATCTCTTGAGCTTCCAAAGGAAAACTTCTAGAAGGTCAAAAGGGAAGAATGTCATTACTTCAGAGGTTCACAGAAATTAGGCTTCAGTACCACCTAGGATAAATTAATAGGCAATWTGTTTCTTCCAGAAAGTTTGACCACCATAGAGTGAAGTTCTCGTGCCATGACCCGTCAGAAGGGCTGAGATTTCGTTCATCTCAGTTAGAAGCCCAAGATGGTGTAACTACTGAATGGTATTATCTAGGCCAGTGTTAGCTCTTGGAAGAGGAGGTCACACTGCTTCTGAAATTATCTTTCTGGATGCTACAAAGTTGACTTTTCTGAGGTCATCTCTATCTGCTAATATATATATTGCAACAGCCCTTTTTCTCTTGTCCTGAATCAGTTAAATGGAAACAATATCAACAATGCTAAATATAGTAGCATTTAAGGGAGGTGGCTTTTCCAAGCTTTTAAAACAAATATAAAATATCTTGGGGAATTGTAATCTTCAAAGGTAAGGCCATGATAACACATGGAAATGAAAGGCCATGTAAGAGCGTGAGAAAGAGCCAAGTTCTGACCACCAAGTACAGAACCAACCCAGTACTATGAACCAAGTTTTCTCTGGATTTATACCAACGTAACATGGCCAGAGTGTAGCAATTTGCCTCATTCCAAGTTTAATACCAGATCACTTTGCCTTGACATCTCCTTTTGGCTGCAGTTGTGCATGGACCCACCCGCATATGTGCATTCACATCCTCTGCAATAACCTTTCATTCATGCCATAGTGCTGCGTGGTCTCTCCTGGATAAGCTGTATTAAATTAAAATTAAACATCACCAAGCTTTATGCTCAGACTCCCTCTATGAATGCTCTGCTGTGGGTGTGCAGGGGGTTAATATCACAACCATTCCACAGGAGGTTAGCGGGATTCAGTTTCAGCTAACATTTATTTTGCCAGCTCTTGCTCACTTTCATCTCTGCTTATGAACACTATTAGCTTGTTTGTAATAATATATATAGATCGCTGCAGCTGCGCTCTGCAAAATTCATCCATTTTTTGAGCTTTGCAAAAAAATTCTGCAAGTCTTTCATCCTCATATTGAGCCTTGTGAATTCACCTTCCTCCAATTCGCTCATCCCAGCTTAGTTGCTCATGCAAATTGTAAGAAGGTTTGACTTGCAAACTTTTCACTGAAAACGGATTATCATGTTTCTAGTGTAACCTCATAGCCAGCGCAGTTTTGTCCTTTCACTCAAGACTAATTGTAAGCCTTTCTTTTTTTCCATAAGAAAGGACTAAGTTACTTCATCTCCTTTGCTTTTTGCCTTTTCCTATTATAAATTTACTGCTGCAGGCATTACCTTTGGGAAACACACGACACTTCCAGCAGTTCAGTATATTATACTTGAACCCTTCCGTTCCTTGTTCAGTGGACTGCCAATAATAATATCTAGCACTTATATAGCACTTTTCGTCTCTCACAAACATACAGCCTCCTGTCCTGGAACCAGCAGTGCTAATTATTGATGGAATACTAGAAGGAATATTAGTGTATTTGATGTCACTTTACAAGAATGTGCCACACAGCAGTCTCTTCCATAGACTTGATGCTAAGCCCAGTAATATTTGTACTTTAAAGTCCAGCCACCCTAAAGAAGGATCGGGTCATTTTAAATGGGTTATTTTAAACAACCTATACAGTATCGAAGAACAGCTGGAAAACTATGAAGGGGGAGGACTAGATCTGAATTTACTCTAAAATTTCCTGCAGAAAATCCTCGTGTCACCTGTTTTCTACAATCTGGTCCTGTGGCTTTATCCTAGAAAGACATGCAAAACAAACACTTGGCTGCAAGCTCTTAATGTTTGCCTATCTTGCTATTCCTATCATACAGCTTACAATAGAACTATTATTCCAGAATCTGAATGGCGTGATACAATAACCAGCTTCTTCACCAGTTTCTCAGTCTTCCTCCTCTTCAAGAATCAGAGGCTGTTGAATGATTAGGTCATAGTTCTCTTCTGCTCTTCTCATTTGGAGACAGAAAAAGGCAGACTAACTTTCAAAGCTTCTACCCTCGGCTTTCAAGAAGGCAGAGCGTAAAAGAAATAACAGAAAAGGAAGCAAAAAGGAAATGCAACAGAGATTTGAGTAGTTTAGACCTTGCGCTCAGCGGTTCGCGAGATCAAACTCACTTCCCTGCGCGCGGCAGCGGGTATCAACGCTCCCATACTGTTTGAGCAAGTTGCAGCGTTCAGCGAGCTGGGACACCGCACCCTGCGGCGCGCCGGCGGCGGCGGCTGCCGCTCCGGGCTGCGACCGGCGCGCGCCTTCCAGAGGAAGCGCCGCGCTGCGGTGACAAATCCAGACGACACCTGCCCTTGTGGCTTAACGAAAGGTAGCAYGGGGAGGGAGGGAGAAACCTCTCCCAGGCCTCTGCCTCTACCGCTCTCCCTTTATACTTCGTTTAGAGCAAAACGTGAACAAAGAAAGTGTTGGACGTGCACACAGTAATGAAAATCCATGACTCGACCGTGCATTCATAATTATTTTATAAATAAATGGCTTCTGGAGAGCCACATCTGTCTCTTCCCACAGAGTGTATGTCTTTCATTAATGTATTACAGTCCGAACGAAKCCAGCCTGAGTGCTTTGCTTGCATCTTCCTCTTCCTCTCCATCATTGTCCATGGATAGGTTTTTGTGGTTCGGAGAGAGCTGCAAGCCCCACACGTCTCTGCAGGACTGATGGCTCGTCAATAACATTAGCCAGCATTATGGGCTGCATCGGTGTAGAACAGAATCAATATGGCCAAGTAAAAAGTCTAATCAGTTGACATGACCATCTTCAGCAGGGCTCACGTTACAAGAAATGAGTTTTTTTAAGGAATCAGCATCAGCGCTGCTTATTCACTCCACACCAAGAAACCCTGACGAAGATTTATTACTTCTCATGTTGTTGGCAGTACAGAGTAAGCTGGTAAAAGTGAAATAATGYTTCAGGTTAAGAGAATTATAAAGATGGGGCTCTGCAAATGCTGCCCACATTCTCCTGAGGAGGTGAAAAGACCTGCAACATGGCACTCTGCAAAGTGCGAGAGAAGCAGCCTGAGTCCAGCAACGACAGTGCTGGAGGGACCTGAAAACAGGGATTCGTGCCCCTTGCCAGACTAAGTCGCTTTCTGACTTCTCACCATCATTTTTTACTTAAGGGACAGATTCAGCTCCCACTTCTACTTGTGTAAATTGAAGTCACTTGGCTGAAAATAGGATTGTTCCAGATTTCTATCAGCATAAGCGAAAGCAGACTCTGGCAGTCGTGCCTATGGCAATGTACACATCTTAAAACAAGTTTCTCACTGATGCATAGCTTTATCTACATGGTAATTATGGAGCTGTTTTACAACCGTCTCCCTTTCTCTTTCTTCTCACCCCTCTGCATGCAGATTCACCCACAACAGAAGAGCAAGGGGGGTTCAGCTATCAGATATTTCACTTTTATGAACTCTGCTGATCATCTGTTCTCATTTGTCCAGTCATCTGAGGGAAACCCTGTTCAATCATGTGAGGGTAAAGCATTAGCGAAATCGTTAGTGCAGCATGGGCAGGCTAATAGGCCCATGCCTCAGCCTTTTTTTTTCTTTTTTTTCTTTTTTTCTTTTTTTCTTTTTTCTTTTTTTTTTTTTTTGCAGGCAGCACACTGCCTATATCAGAGTTACTTCCGCAATGTTATTTCCTAAACAGGTAAAAGAAAATAATTGCATGCAGGAGGCAAGCAGCTTGTTTGTGAATGGGAAAATGGAGATGTTAACTACTCCCATCCCACTTTGTTAGAATGAAATAGTTGGGAAATTCTCATTAAAAAATAAATAAATCTTGAAGCAACTTAAGTACCTATTCAAATTAACAACAGAATCAGGAAGAAATTAAAGGCACCTATCCCGAAAGTCCTACACAGACTAGACATGACTCGAAGAACTGCAAGTTTGAATAAGGCTTTTTTGTCATTGTCAGAAAGGACTTAATGATCACAGGCCAGTCTGTTGAACRTACACACAGAAGAGTAACAAATCCAGTGATTTCCTCTTAGGCAATGGTGGCCATTCACTCTCAATACTGAATTACAATGGTAAGCAACAGGCAATTATCCTGCCAAATTTCATCTTAATTTTTCCTTCTTAAGCACATGCAGAGACACGTGCTCTCTCTACAGATTCCACATCATGGGCGAGGAATTTTACTGTTTTTAATATTACAATAGCAACTATGGGCTTCAGTCAAAACAGAGGCCTACAGCACTGTGCACAGGCAAGCCAAGTGCCTTCTTYCCAGGAGTTACAGTCAGTGAACTTGTTTTTCAGAGAGAGAGTTTGCCTCCAAGTTTTCACTGATGTTGGCTGTCGAAAATAAGGTTCAACAAAAGAGCTATATGGGAAGAAAATGGCCCAATATTTGAGAATCTCACAGTTATCTTTTTAGTTATTGCTTGAAGAAAGGCTAGATTTCTTAACAGTCCAGATTCTGAACACTATGTCTTTTTGTGAGAATCCTTCTGCGGAATATTAATAGTGTAACAATAATTTAAATCCTTTATTAGAGTAAAAAAAAAAAAGGAGAAAGAAAAAAGAGTCAATTTCTATTAAGAGTCTACCATTTACTGTGAATCAAGGGAATATTCTACTCTCTGAGCCTGTGCATCTTGGTGTATAACATCCTCATTTGTTTTGGTGGAAACTTTACCCCTTTGAATTCAAGAGGACTGAAAAGTTTCACCAGGCACACAGGCTCTGTATAAATAAGCAGCACACAGCAAACATATTCTCTTAAAAGGATTATCACTTTGACAGCTATTCAGTTGGGGTGGCTTTTTCTGTCCCCTTGAATTCCCAGCTTGCCCTTATAACTACATAGAAGGTAAATCTGTATAACACTTCACAGCCGCCTTTACTGGGACCTGACACGGAGCCGACTGGATGTGCTTCCCTGGTACAAAGCACCTCGTCAAGTTCCCTGCTCTGGATGCAGTGAACGCAGCTGATGAGCTGTCTTATTAAAAGTTATGAGGAAAGGATGTTCACTCCATTACTTCCAGCACTACTGGATAAGCAGAGAGGTGCTGCGGGGCTGGTCAGTGCCTCGGAGCACACTCACACACGTGGGCTGCACAGGAACGCTTAATAATGCATTGCTCCCACGGTGGTCACTATCACCACAAAATATATGTATTTTTTGTCTAGGGGGGTGGGGGGAGCTGGGGGGCTTGCTGAATTAACATTACCATGGCATTTCGTCATCAGTGCAGACCAAACTAGAGCCTTGTTGCCCCGCCAGCTCCAAGCATGCTGACAACGCTCTCAGATTTTTAAGCTGAAGCTGTGTCACCCTGCTCCAAGCATCTTGGATGCAATGCATCCTTCTGGTGAGCAGACACAGGGACAGGCAAAGGAGAATCACTGGGAGCCAGGTTTTGCCCCCACTTCTGGCTGCCTGGCTCGGGGGCACCCCAGCTGGGCCAATGCTGCTGGGCTCAGCCRATGGCAGCACCTCCAAGCTGTGGGATAACTCCAGCAGAGTGGAGCATCTGCCTGTTACCTTGCTGTTTGTGCACAGGATAAGGTGTTTTCTCAAGCAGAGCTGCAAAACAATTTGTTTTTCTCTGCCACCTCACAAAAGCAAAAGACATTCTGCAAGCAACCTGCTTTGGAAAACTGCTGGCACTTGGCTGGAGGAACACAATTAAAAGATGCAGTAAAAATTGACGGGTCTTGGTATGCTGGCCTGAAAATACATTACAATTCCAATTGAACTATAAATAAAAAAACTAAATTAAATAAATCTTGTACAATTATGGATTAAAATATGTGTAACTTTAATGACTTTGCATACAGGACCTGACTCTTGAAATGGTTTCCGAGACCACACGTCCTACATAGGGATGCAGTAATAAACAAGATGCCTGCTGCTGCAGCACAGAAGACATCCGCATAGGGATGTCCAGGGAAGGGGTCTCGTACTCTGCTAGTCTTCTGGTTGCCCTCTTTCCTGGGCCCTGCTGTCTGCACAAAACACCAGCCATATAGCTTCAATAACAGCAAGCAGTGCCCATAATTGGCTCTGAGTGAAAAAGAAACCCAACCCAATAACAACCAAACCTTTGGGGGAGCATTATCAGAAATTGCTGTCATTGGATGCTGGGGAACTGCCACTCTTTCTGTATGCAAGGATATAATCCACAGAACCCGGCAGCATGCTGGGCCAGGCGAGCTGCATGGTGGCAAAGCCCCAAAAGTCCTGCTCAGCTGATAAAACCGTGCTTGCTCATCACAGCTCCTTGGTGTAGTGCAGCAGGATGGTGCTGCTCAGGGCTGCTGGGTTGTTGGAGGGGCAGAAGCTCACTGCTTGCCTGAAAAAGTTGSCAAAAGCAGCTTTTTTCCATCAGGAGCCCCTTGAAGGGCAAGCGGAGTGGGCAGCCCTCTCCTTCTAGCTGATGAACAGGGATCAAGACCGTTTTTCCATAGCTGGTGGGCTGGAGTAGCCTTGACAACTGTCATTCCTCTCTTGGAAAGATGAGGAATGGGTCTGGATCCTGCACTTGAATTGCACAAGCATTTCTGTCTGTGCCCACCTGGGTGCAGCGGGAGCTCCCAGAGCTTTTCGGCTCTTAGCTGGCTGCCGGAGCCGTCACTGCGGCCAATCTCTTACAGTCACACTGAACTGCCTCTGCCTTCTGAAGGGGACAGAAACAAAAAACCCACAGAAACTCAATTTTCTTGCCACGGTAAGCTGGAGTATGGTTTCCCTTAGGCAAGTAATTCTGCGAGAACTAGCTCACACAAAGCCTGTTTTCCTCAGCACGCAGGTCCTATGGTTGATAGCACCAATGGGAGATGCTCTTGCAGTTTTTCCCTCTTCTGCAGGCCTTTCCCTATGTCTGATACCTCTCATCTTTCCCTTTCCCCCTAGCACTCATGCCTGCCTTCATAGCATCTGACTATTTCCACCCTTTGGACAAATTCTGTTAAAATAAGTCAGTGCATTCAAATTACGGGGGAGGGGAGCAAGAGGCAGAGGTAACAGACAAATAGGCGTATACACACACAGTCAGATAGCGTAACCCTCATTTCCTTAGGAAAACAGGCTAAAAAGAAAACAGCAGTCTACTTTTTCAGGCCTTCCTGCTCTCTGTTTCATTTACAGTGACTCCTACTTACTCCAAAAGTTTTGGTAGCTTAAAGTAATCTTCATGCTGCGTTTAGGAATTACTTGTTATGCTTTTTTTGAACAGTATTTTTAAAAGGTCTACTGGTTTAAAATATAGCATGCGAATATGTTTTTTTTTTCTCTTTCTATAATTCTATTCTGGAAGATGTTGACTGAATTTATTATATTGGGATTGTGATTATTTTGTGGCTTGACTACAACTATTTCGCGAGTCTGATGTATTACTTCAAATTACGATGAGTAGTTTTCTCGTGTTTTACAGAAAAAGCCTTTCCAAAGAACAATCATTCAATGTGTCAAAAAATTACTCCTTGAAATAGTCTTTCATACATCTTTACATGACGTATGACTACATTTTGCAAGCTGTTTAGTTACCCATTATTTTTGTTTTATTAGATGTAGTTGACCCTTTGATCTTGCTGAATGAATACTTCTACTGATCCAGAGGCTGTGAGTCTAACCCACATGCTTGTTGACATTGTTTTCTTTTGGTTTGGCCTTTGCAATCATGCAAATTTGGTACTAGAGCTTATTCCTTTCTAAAGAGTTCTCACAACTGCTTCCCTGCAATATTTTCCATGACACAATAGCTTTCTCTGACTTTTCTCTACGGCTTAGGTCTTAGAGCTTGCAATAGGGTAACACAAGGCTCACATGTATTTTGCCAATCCACCGTCTTTTAGACATGGCTAGGGAAAATAAATAAATAAATAAGCCCTAGTAAAGCTTTTTCTGGTGTGTAGTCAGCTTAAAGAAAACATAGAGCTTTGGAGATAGAATTTAATGGTTTTGTAAGGAAACTTGAAACATGGTACACCTTTTTACCTGAATTCTTTTAAGTCAAAAGGCAGCAGTGTATACAGCATAATGAAGTTCTCCAGTTCCAGCTACATTTCATTTAGGTAGCATTTACCACTGGGATCAGCGGACACTGACTGCTGTAATATGTCATGGGGTTTGACTGTTGTTACTGTGATCTTAACTGTAAAACCAGTCCAGTTTCTCACCAGCTCCCTGGCATGTCAGACTGATGACAGCCTTCCTTCACCAGACTGGACTGAATGTACCCAGGCCAAAATGGAGCTCACTGAGTGTACGGTTATGTGAGCAGGAGCCAGAGGCCATGGAAACAGGATGGAAAATTTTACACAGCAACTGTAATGTTTTACAACTTGTAAAATAACCCAGGAGCTAGGATTTTTTTTTTTTTTTTTTTTTTTAATAATTCAAAGTTCAAAGTTTGTGTTCTTCCAAGTCATAGAAAATATTCTGGACAACCTCCATTTGGTACCTCCTAGCCCCTTTCCCGAATCAGTGATACAGGTAGCTCTCATGTTGTTGTTATTCACCCTCAAGCAGAGGATGAGAATATCTATCCGAAATGTATCCCAGCACCAGATGCCTCCTGTAAACTTCTTAAACACTTAGGGCAGGAATTATAGTGGAATACAATTTTGTGCAAGTCTTTTGCCTTAGATGTTTTACCTAAAATCATGCATATTTTTGGTGCTGCAAAATTCTTTATTTTGAAATGAACACACACAAAAGGAGAGGGAAAATTGCAATTGTAGGGCACAGCAGAAAGATGTGAAATTATGAGAGTGCTTTGAATTTTTAATATCACTTAAATTTGTAAGATTGAAGCTCTCTAAAAATCTGTAAGTGGCATAATAATTTCAAATCACTTCATACTGCACATGCCCAGAGCTCTGATAACCTCCACTCAACTGCTTGTAAGCTTTTTCTTCACACATTCCAGTAATGTGAAGTCACTATGTGCAATGTAGAGTCTGTGATTCATAATTATTGTATCACTTCAGATTTCTCTATGAGCCCTGGTATATGGGAAAGAGTTCAAACTTTGTTTCAAACACGGAGAATCAAAATATATTGAACCGATTAAATCAAATGCTCTAACCAAGAAAACTTAGAGTGATCTTAAAACCTATGATTAAAGAAAAGACAAAAATAAGAAAGAGGTTAGCTCCACAAAGACATCATCTTAGAAAGAAAGAAAAAAAGATTGAATATACTTTTACTGGCCTAGAAAGGGCAGCTAAGAAACAGAAATTACAGTTAAACATGTTAAAAGAGTAGATATTTCTTTGAGAAATCAGGAAAATGAGTTGACAGGACGAACTCATTTACTGCGTACTGTGGTACAAATGGGAATACCAAGAGGCCTTAGGCTTCTCCTCATAGTAGTCTGCTTACTTACCTAAACACCACTGGGCACAAATCACCTAGGATGGAAGGGAAGTTCAACCCTGCTTTTGTAGATACCTAAGTTTTAAATCTCCTGGCACACAGATCAACTGCTAATACCTATCTAGTTCTCATTTTGGCCTCTTCTGCAGGTATTAAGAAGGCTGATCCAGAATCTCTCTGCTCCAGCACTTAAAAAACTGTTCCTGGTTTCCAGCTGAAATTGTTCATAGCTATTTGTTCTTGTGACAGTGGTGTCCCTTAGCATACCTAGCTTTTCTCTTTCCCTTGGAAAAAGAAGGAGTTTACAGCCTTCTCCCTTGTCATATATTTCTGGAGTACAATTATGTTCCCTTTCAGCTTTTATTTGCTTTGTTACAGAAACCAAGCTCTCTTAAGCTACCATCATAAAATTGCCAGCTCCCTTCTCTGTTAGCAATAGCAGCCTTTCTTTGCATTAGCCTTGCTTGTCCATGGGTAACCAGAATGTATGCAGTGCTTGAAATGAGGGCTGGATAGGGTTTGGGGAAGCAGTGCTAGTGCTGCCCAGTATCTCTGGGAAATAATTCATCCAGTAGGTTCTAGGACTGTATTTAATTCTCAAAACCTCCCCTCTGCATTAGAAGGCACCTTTATATTGTTGCTTGGTCTTGCTTTATTCACACAATGAAGGATGATTTTGTTATTAGCTTTAATTTTTCAAAGTCTGAGTCAGCTTGATTTCTGACAAACTCGACATCGTCTCTAAGCCCTAAGACACACACTTTGGGACGGCTCATTTTCCTTTTAGGCTTTGTTCTTTCCATAAATTCCTTTTGGGCTTTGTTCTTAGCATTAACATCCCTTTTGAAGTTGCTCTTCCCACTGCAAGGCAAGGTGTTCCCTAGTACTGTTACAGTGTTTAGCAAATGAAAGTAACAAGAAGGCCCCAAAGCTCTAGTCAGTTGCACACTCTTCCGGGACTTCACATGGGAAAGTGATCCCAAGCCATGCAGGACATTCAATGGGACATTCAATGATTGTCATGTGGCAAAATGCTCAGAAAGTTTCAAGCTTCTTGGCAAGTATTTGGGATTAGTTGCACCACTAGGATGCAACTAATGCAATACCTTTCGCTTTCTTCCTCTTTTCTTTTCTTTTTTTTCTTTCCTTTTTTCTTTTTTTTTTTTAACTGCATCATTTCAATGGAATTAGCTCCACAGGATTTCTTGCTAAACTCTGTGTTGCTCTTTGTGGGAAATACTTCACTTCAGAGGGAGCTGTCAGGTCAGTGGCATATTGCTAGAACAGAAATCTAGCTGAAACACTGGAGCAAACAGAGACACCATAATGGATTTTTCTTTTTTTTTTAAGCTAATATCTGGAAATTGGCACCTGAAAGCAGGCTGTGCTGGGCACTAGGATCCTATGGAGACTGCAGTGTACACACAGCACCCAGCTGCCAAGGCGCTGCCGCGACAGCCAGGATTGTAAGCGGTGATGCTTATTTGCTCTGACTGTCATTTTGTGTTCATCTTTACAGAGAGGTTTCAGCTAAAGGTCAAGGGAGAGCCACTGTGTATTTTTTCTTCAAACAAAATCAATTGAAGGACCTAGAACACAATAAGTTATGTTACAGGGCTGCACTTGCATGTATTCCCATTGGAGACCTATCAATGTGAACTAGCACTGTTGGGAAATCTCTCCAGCTACCCCAGCTAATCAATATCTGTTCATTATACTGTCTCTGATGAATATGGGTAAGGATTGGGTAAGCATGAGTCAGGTGACTAAAAATAACTGCACCTCACCTAAGATCAATACTTCCCCCCCCAGTATTACTTCAGGAAAACTGATGTACTTTTTATCCCCCTCTTTTCTGCCCTCCCCTTGCTCATCGTTGGTAGATCAACATCACTGTAGGAGTGGCTTTATTAAATTAGTAGCACTTAATCTACTGTCATACTGTCAACTTGCAGGGAGTGAATGAGCAGACAACAAGTTTTCAAGTGGCCCAGGGAGCCTCAACTGGCTCTCACCCAGGCAGTTAGCTCAGAGCTGTGCCAAAAGCAGTCTTTATGGGTGCCTGCTAATATCCCTGCACTTAGTATGAAAACCCTATGTTAAAAAAAAACTGTTTGAGGGGAATTCATGCCAATTATAGATGTGTTATGACAGATGAAAAGATTATAATTATGCTTGGCTTCCATGCAGAACTACATTAACACACCTATGACATTTAATAACATGGGAGGATAACCACATGCCTCAACAGAGGTTGACTTCCCCCAAAGTTGCTTAGCTTCTTTTTTTTTAACCTTCCACCCTCTTCCCCACAAGAGAAATTAAGAAGGATTGCATGTGCTTGCAGCATCTTTGGGAAAAGAAGGAAATGAAAGAAAAAAAAGTGAAGGAAGGAAAAGAAGAAAAGAAAGAAGGAGAAAATTAGAAAGAATCAGGGGAAGGGGAAGGAGAAGGGGAGGAGAGAGGGAGGGGAGAAGAGAGAGGGAAGGGAAGAGAGAGGGAGGAGAAGG